>NW_008707370.1:90754-92721 GCF_000327385.1 Lottia gigantea
ACATTTTCAAAAGAACTATTGGTTGGTAGAGTCAATAAGGTATGGACATTAATAAAGTATCACAAAGACTCGCTTGCCACGACGACGGAAGATTGGTCCAGAGTGTGTTAGGTCGTCAAAACGTGTTAGAAACGTCATACATCGTTTGGTGGTCACTGTTGTCGCCAATGTTCGCAAAGACACGAACAGATCGCCAAACTTGTCCAAAACAAACGCAAATGTTACCCACCTTTTCAAATACAATTGGTTTCTGCATGATTGGTTGCGGTGGTGACATCGAGGCTAAAACTGTTAGAAACAGACGATCTTTTTACCTGTTCAGGTATATTGGTGTAACAACAAAATTTTCACCTTTATATACCTGCTTCAAATGGATCTAAATTTCCATTGGGCACCGCAACATCCAATGAAATATCATAATGTTGTTTAAATTGAAGTGTAAAAACATACAAAGCACCCATTAATGACAATATTTGCATTCTAATTGACGACAGGATTATTCATATGAAGACCTTAAAACTAACAAAGAACTCGAACTAGATTTAACCTGTTCCACGTGGTTGTATTCAGGACTAGGCCAAGGGTCAGGAACATCCTGTTCAGCTACCCATAAACAAAATAAGTGAAAAATAAAAGTGTTTACAACATATATAATTACATGGGGATTTGTAATAACAACTTACAATGTTTCATTATGCAGCATATTAGCGCACCTTAAAGCCTTAAAGGGATTGTAAAGAGGTTTTCTGAAATTTTATGTATATTGGGGACACCGGTGTTTTGAATCCTCCGCCGAAGGCAGACCGCCTACGCCATCCCGCCAGGTCATTTGAGACTTGATATTCTTGAAGTGAAAAGCACGTTTTTCTTATGCAGACAGCAATAAAAAGTTGGAATGTTTTTATTACGTATGACAAAACGAAACAATAAATAAATCTTTTTTTTTCAACATAAAAATCTTTAGCAATCCTACTGTGGCGAGTTTGAACGTGAACTAAAGTAAGCTCGCCATGTTATTTTTTTTTAATTTTACTTGTGAGTAGAGATATAGTCGGCGACTGCATTTTCGACTTTCTGTTGTTAAATCGTAAATAGGCCTAGTCATAGATCTGTAGGCTGAAGGTTGCATAGCCTATATGACCTAAATTTAAATTTCCTAGAATTTTAAGTATTGTAACATTGCAATCAAAGTGGAGCATCTAGATTTTCTGCCTTTACGCTAGTCTAAAATTGATCAGAAAAAGCTCTGGTGGCAAAGGTTAGCGATAGTGATATGTGAAACTGAAATATAGTACAATCATTGAAATAATCAATGATTAAATGACTATTCTTGTGATAAATTACTATTTATTTTACACTAATTGTACATTGTATTGTTTGATATCGTACATTGTATTGTTTGATATCGTACATTGTATTGTTTGATATCGTACATTGTATTGTTTGATATCGCACATTGTATTGTTTTGTTTGATATTGTACATTCTATTGTTTGTTGTTGTACATTCTATTGTTTGTTGTTGTACATTGTATTGTTTGATATTGTACATTGTATTGTTTGATATCGTACATTGTATTGTTTGATATCGTACATTGTATTGTTTGATATCGCACATTGTATTGTTTTGTTTGATATTGTACATTCTATTGTTTGTTGTTGTACATTCTATTGTTTGTTGTTGTACATTCTATTGTTTGATATTGTACATTATATTTTTTGATATTGTACATTGTATTGTTTGATATTGTACATTGTATTTTTTGATATTGTACATTATATTTTTTGATATTGTACATTGTATTGTTTGATATTGTACATTGTATTTTTTGATATTGTACATTATATTTTTTGATATTGTACATTGTATTTTTTGATATTGTACATTGTATTTCATTATCATTGAAAAACAGAACAGAACAGAACAGAAATAGGGCGTTTCAATGTTTCATATTAGGTAAGGGGAAGG
>NW_008707370.1:95168-126646 GCF_000327385.1 Lottia gigantea
TTTCTTTGGTGCAAAAAATAGTCCCATTTCTCTTCCGTAACGGTGTACAGCTCAATAAACCGGGAGTCTTGAATAATGTGGTCTTACCTCTTTGTAGAATAAGTGATTGTTGTAAGCTATAGCACCAAATGTAGTAGCTGCTGCAATAACAACTACCAAGATAACTGTAGAGGCAATGATACAGATCTTCTTGGTTGATCTACTCCTGGGAACTTCATCCTAAAACAGAAATTTTTTTTTTTTAAATGATGTTGGTAGTGTATTTGCCTAGTGGGTTTCTCTGTAAATCCTACAGTATACTGTTGCACCATTGGCGCGAGTTCAGCCAGCTCTGTAACTCGGGGGTTTATTCCGGTTTATTCATCTCATCAATCGCTGCACCGGAGACTAAAATAATTGCAGTTGCTGCCAGTTGCCTTCAGCAGCGTGCGTTCTCAGAAAATCAAAATCGTACATTATTTTCAAGCAGTATCAGAGGTTGGTAATATCTAATAAGGTATGGACATTAATAGCATCTGCATATAAACGTATCACGAAGATTTGCTTGCCACGACAACGGAAGATTGGTGCAGAGCGTGTTAAGGTCGTCAAAACATAGAAACCATTGGTTGGTAAGAGTCAATAAGGTATGGACATTAATAAAGTATCACAAAGACTCGCTTGCCACGACGACGGAAGATTGGTCCAGAGTGTGTTAGGTCGTCAAAACGTAGTGTTAGAAACGTCATACATCGTTTGATGGTCACTGTTGTCGCCAATGTTCGCAAAGACACGAACAGATCGCCAAACTTGTCCATAACAAACGCAAATGTTACCCACCTGTTCAAATACAATTGGTTTCTGCATGGTTGGTTGCGGTGGTGACATCGAGGCTAAAACTGTTAGAAACAGACGATCTTTTTACCTGTTCAGGTATCTTGGTGTAACAACAAAATTTTCACCTTTATATACCTGCTTCAAACGGATCTAAATTTCCATTGGGCACTGTAACATCCAATGAAATAGCATAATGTTGGTTAAATTGAACTGTAAAAACATACAAAGCACCCATTAATGACAACAGTTGTATTCTAATTGACGACATGATTATTCATATGATAATTGCATGCTTTGAAGACCTTCAAACTAACAAAGAACTCGAACTAGATTTAACTTGTTCCATGTGGTAGTATTCAGGACTAGGCCAAGGGTCAGGAACATACAGTTCAGCTACCCATAAACAAAATAAGTGAAAAATAAAAGTGTTTACAACATATATAATTACATGGGGATTTGTAATAACAACTTACAATGTTTCATTATGCAGCATATTAGCGCACCTTAAAGCCTTAAAGGGATTGTAAAGAGGTTTTCTGAAATTTTATGTGTATTGGGGACACCGGTGTTTTGAATCCTACGCCGAAGGCAGACCGCCTACGCCATCCCGCCAGGTCATTTGAGACTTGATATTCTTGAAGTGAAAAGCACGTTTTTCTGATGCAGGCAGCAATAAAAAATTGGAATGTTTTTATTAGGTATGACAAAACGAAACAATAAATAATTTTTTTTTTCAACATACAACAGACAATGTTCATTTAAGAGGCTGCAGTGGTCTAGGTCTAGGTAAAATCTAAATTGAATTAGATTAAACTTTCGTATCCTTTTCCTGATATATTCTAATCTTACAGCTTTTATACCACAGTCGCGTTCAAATAACGTCATTTTAACCAATCAAAGCGTGTCATTTAGGACCCGCTTCTTGATGTCATGCTACTGCCGAAGGGCTTAGAAACTTTTCTCTCATCGACCACTGCAAGGCGTTGCTGTTTTCATTGCTCAATCTGACACAGAGACGTAAGACGTAAAACTCCATTTCATTAAATTTCATTTTCCGGATTAAGTTAATGAAGACGGATGAGCACGATATTGAATCCAGTTATGCGTTAAAAATCCTCTTATTGTTTAATTAACGTTCGAGAGATAATATTTGTCTTATCGTCGACATTTATGTAGATCACATTTAAAGGAACATAGCCGACAAATTTATTTTCAACATACTCAATGGTAAGTAATATCCTCGTCTATTTGCGATCTTACAGCGACTGGAAATGTACTAGGTCGCGGTCAAACGTGAGGAGAACTGGAGTAAATGTCTCTATAAAACTAACATTCGACCTTATACCGCGAGTTATGCGACCATACTGCGTTCAAAGGCTTTTGCAGCGTTTTTGCTTCTCATATACTGCATAATTAGCTAAATTAAAAGAGAATTATCAGCAGAATTCCAATGAGTAACCGATCAAGAAAGATCAAAAGGTCTTTTTTTTGTTTATCCAGACTGTACATCTATGGACATTTATGACAAGTTTAAACTCTTTATTATATGCAATAAGAACATAATAATATGATTAAGAATACATGATAATTCATTAGAAACACCAATTAATCAAATAGTTTGCTTTGACAATAAAAATAAGGAAACCTATCTTTAATTCTTTTTTCTTTTAAATTTGAATTTAAAATCGAGTAGCTTTCATAATGTTTATGAATTACTCCTCAAAGACTTCAATGGATAGAAAATAAAGTTACTTAGTCAACTGCCCTTGTTGAAAAGAAAAGGAGTAAAAATCTTTTTCAAAATGTGATAATTACCCGCGGAAAGATTCTACGCATAATTATACTGTTTTTACAGCTACGATTTTCATAGAATTCGATAAAAGATTCTCTAAAAAATATTCAAATATGAAAAAAATTGCAATTAATATAACGCCCAGTAAATATTTTATATCTTCGATTTTTAATCTAATTCAATAAAAATGTTCCAAGTTACTATTTATGAACTTTTATGAAGGATCTATGTGCTGTTACCTAATCAATTACAGCCAATATAAATATTAATATTTGATTCAACGTGCCATTTATTCAATTATTCCCACTGTCTCTGAGGACGTATTTCATTACCATTGAAAAACAAAACAGAACTATCGATAGGGTTTCAAATAACATCCAAAATGAAAGATACAGGGTTGTGTCTATGAATAATATTATGTAAGGGGGAAAGGGATTCTTTCACAAATTTAAAAGTGAGGTAGGTGGTGGGGGAGCTAACGCCGGACCAGCCTCTTTTAGGATAGGAATGGTCCCCCCACCTCCTCCCCTAAAAAAGGACACGACAAGAGTTCATTGGACCTGTTAGTGAAAGCCGAGAATCGAAGAATAAGCTTTACCGGTGGTCCGATGAAAGACCACGAGGCCCCATGTTTCGAACCTTTCGTAATCTTCATACCCCTTTTCGACTTCCGCAAGTACCACCTCTCCCACCATAAGCACACATGGAATCCAAGTAACTCTCAGAGGAAGGTCGTCCGACTTTGAGCCCTTTTCCTGGACAATTGACATATTTTGGCTCCAGGTAACCTCCAACTCTGACGTCAGAAGTCAATCCATTGTTCCAGCCAATAGAAGCACCTTGCTGCTCACTGACGTATGATATTACATCAATTGTCATATTGCAGAAGTTGATCAATTGCTGTCCAGTTTTCAGTTGGGTTATAATGACGTTGTTTCATGATCTTGGAAGGCATTGTTTTCCTTCTTGATAAAACTCGAAGACATCGGCCCATGGATTAATGACAGCCTCATTATACTAAGACATCAAAGTCTTGCTCTTTCTTCCTAGTGCCCTTTTAGCAAGCATATAGAATGTTGTTGACTGTAAACTATGACATTTTCTTTGAAGGACTTGAAAGAGGTGTTCTGGGTCTTAGAGTACGATTCATTGATGGAAGTAGAGAACTTTGACTTGTTTTCCGAAAAAGTCGGTCATTAATTGACCATCTCATCCCATGCAATGCGGCCTGTCCTTTTGACAGCATATAGAATGTTTTTGGCCGTAAACAATGGTATTTTCTTTGAAGGACTTGAAAGAAGTGTTCTGGATTACCAAGTACCTTGATGGAAGTAGAGAACACTGACTTGTTTTGTGTCGGTCGGTTAATATCACCAACAACGCATTAATTGCCCGCCCCATCCATGCAGTCATCATCTTCTTTATAGAAGAAAAACAACATCCTCAGTTCGCTACTGGATAGTCGGTTATAAAAGGTACTTTATATTGTAAACAGCATGTGGGCTATCATATTCCGAGTCGCTCTATTTCTCTTTGATATTTCTCGATCTCTTTTCTGCACTAGAAATGTCATTTTATTTCTCAATTTCAGGTTTTCTACCACAGTCCTGTTCTAATGTTAACTTTCGATTTTTCAGGAAACGGTTCTACATGGCGCGCTTTTATTGGTTAAAAATATACTATCCTTGGGTCGGGCCTTTGGATGAAATCTTGTTAGATGGAGACTAAAAAATATCAGCAAACGAAATCAATAGTTCTGTTTTCATAGATGACCTATTCCGTATATACACGTCGTTTGTTGGACATTCAGCCATATGAACAGTTCAATAACAATATGCGAACAGTCTGCCTGAAAATCAATCAAAATCATAGTGCAACGTTTTATATACGTTTTACATCAAAGAAAATAATTCACTGCAGTTTTATTTGACCGTTGTGGATACTTATGAATATTTTTGAAACCAAATTTATGGCAGTTCAGTTGTTGGTAGAGAGTTGAAAGAAGCAAACCACATGAAGTCATCTAAGTATTGTAATTCGGAATATTGCACGGAGGTACAATGAGTACGTCTCAAATTAAGAGAATAACCCCCCACACCACCCTATCCTGTGCAATAATATCGGCCTTACTAACTATGAACTTATCCTGACCTTTTAACCCCCTCAACTCCCATTCTGTCACAACATATCTACCCTCTAACAAATTTTCTTCTCTGCACTCTTAACATCCTTCCCAGGATTTTCTTACTTCAAGACGAAAGCACACTTGCAAGTGACTGGTAAATCATTTGACTTTTACAGTCTGAGCCAACAGAATTCACCAAAATGCATGTCGGGTTGACATATCTGTTATTGTTTCTAAAATAATATATATCAGTTTTGAATTTTATTATCAACAAAACATTCATACAAAAGGTAAATGGTGGATACATATAAAATACAAGTATGGGTTAAAAAAAGAAAGATCTAAGGTATATATCAAATCATACAAATTTCGAATAATCCCCAATAAAATGATACCAAAATTGTTTTTGTGACAATCGAGAATACAGTTATTAAATTGTTGGTGATATATGTGATAACGTACATTCAAATTAGTTTAATCACATTTAGGCCATTATCCCGAATTTAACTTAATAAATTTCGCACATCTAATACACTATTCTCTTTTACTCATTCACATCTCATTTAAATAAAATCGTTTATCAATTGCGTAATCCTGTTCAGTAAATCGTTGGCGTTTTTATATATAGATGTTAATAGATATCAGATTGTTTTGGAATTCCTGAGTTTCTGTGTACGTGGAATTGTTTTGTAGTTTAAGCTCGCATTGTACGCCCGCTTTTGCATGGTTCACAACAGAAAGCTGCTTGAAGGGCCACTGAAAGAAACACAAACAAATAACAGTTAATGACTGTAAAATTATAACGAAAGCTTATTTTATCGAAATTAAAGTACAAATTAGACAGAAATATCTGATGTTCATCCTTCCGGATCACCTCATACCCCTGTGCTACTGGCTGTGTCAACACCTGCTTCCTTACCGATAGCGGATTTTGAAATTTTTGTAGTTAATCAAAAACTATATTAAGCCATGTATCAAAGCTTTCATTAAACTCTAGACCACACTTTCCATGCATCTGTACGGTTACTTAATTTACGTAATCTCCGTGGTTACTCGACGTAATTTCCATGGTTACTCGTCGCAATTTCCATGGTTACTCGTCATAATTTCCATGGTTAGTCGTCTGAATTTCCATGATTAATCGTCATAATTTTCATGGTTGCTGGCTGGACATACACCGCAATTTGAAAGAGTAAATGTCATTCAAAAAAAGTACTTACTTGCTCGTCGTTTGTTTCGGCTATTTTCAACGACTGGAACGTCTCGGATTACCCAATGGGAGGTGACATTTTTACAATGATCAGCAATAACATCACCACCAAACTTTCTCAAGATTTCAGGACGAATGGGTTCACTGGGGTATTCAAAAGTAAATTTCTTTGGATTCCTAACTTTTCCCTGTAATTATATAATGAAACATAATATTTTCAAAAAATATTTCATGATATGTAATATGCAATATGTAATGTGGCTTTGCTCCCAAAGACCAACACCACTAAAATATTACTATAAGATCTAGCTTACTTAGAACCTGTCAGTCAAAATGTATGTCACGCGTTTGTGAAATCCTTAACAATTAAGTGAACCAAAATTTAGCCAATGAAAAATTTGATGAAAATGAGTTAAAAAAAAATTCAAAAATTTTGATCATTCAATCATTTTCGTCAACGTAACAATAATTCAATGATGTTTTCATTTTCCATTATGTGGTGTGACATAAAAAAAAGCAACAATGAGCGAACGAGAACAAAAAAGGACAAAGGGTAAACAAACGCAAACATGCGATACTCTTTTCTTATATATCTGATACATTTAATCAAATGGTTATAATACTTACAGCATGGGAGGCCCATCTCTTCAAACCTTCATCAAATGTGTCGTCCAAAACATCGATGAAACATTTATTGGCAGTCAAATCATTAAAAGCTAACAATTTCTGAAAATAAATAGGTAATAAATCAATAGTGTTTTCTAATGGTAATTAGTAATTATAAAAGATGTGACTAGCTTAAGTATAAATTGGTGTCAGACAAGGGGACAGCCTTTCACTGTCCCTATTAACGTTTGCTATGAATGACCTTGAAAAGGTAAGATCAACGTATAGTGGAATTCTATCTATCATGGTTGGTTATAGTTCAAAGTTCAAAGGAAATACTTTATTGGTCGTCATTATTACTTGGGCGCCATGACATATCTTCTCAATCCGATTTTAGGGGACGGGGGGTCTCGAAAACCATAAAGTTTCGCTTTTCTGCTTTTTGACATATTGAATATATAATCCACCTGCATATATAATTCTGCAAACTGGGAAAAACTTTTCTAAGCCGGAATATTCCTTGTCTTTCCAAAGAACCAACTTAATGGTTAACCAATCGCTATTCCAATCCATGTATTTATTGAGCTCATAAAAATACTTACTCTTTCATAATTGTGGAGGGCATTCAGAGCATCAACTGGTCCATTCTTTTCATTGGTCACATAGATAATTTCATTTTTATAGTCAACACGAATATGTTCAGGAAGCTCGATACCATCAACATTGGCTTTGGTGTCGTATTTCTATAATTAAAAAATCATACAAATCAATAAAAATCCGTACATGCATGACAATTCCGTTAATAAAAACCTTATCAAAAATCGTGAGTAAACGTTTTATAGTCGACTCCTCCAAGGAGAAGTATCTCCATTCAGGTGTTTCGAAAAGAGTAAGCTTGGTCTGCTTCGAGTGCGACAATACAATGCAAAGTAAAATTAGGAAGGCTTCGAGGAGGGAAATCGCCATCATTTTACATTGCCGATATTCAAACTAAGCAATTAAAGGGGCAGATGCGCCATTCTTTTTGACCAATCATACTTTAGTCTCAGAAACGGGACGTTTAGCTAAGCCAATCAGTAATAGTGTTAACAGCTCATAGTCGAAATTTGGAATGTGTGTCCAGAACTATCCGCTTGAATGTTAAAATGACGACTCTTTAATTTAAGACACTCTGTGATATACAGATTAGAAATACATAAAAATAGTCAGTAAAAATAAGATATTTTTGAAGGAATTATGCGATTTTCGTACATTTCTAGTACTATTTGACTATGAAGACTATTTACATATATTCAAGACTAAAATCATCCCCCCAAAATGGCGCATCTGACCCTTTAAACAATAAGCCTGCTTTTCCTTTCAATATTCGCCTATATCAACTGTGTTATATTTCTTTGATGCAAAAAATAGTTCCATTTCTCTTCCGTAACGGTGTACAGCTCAATAAACCGGAAGTCTTGAATAATGTGGTCTTACCTCTTTGTAGAATAAGTGATTGTTGTAAGCTATAGCACCAAATGTAGTAGCTGCTGCAATAACAACTACCAAGATAACTGTAGAGGCAATGATACAGATCTTCTTGGTTGATCTACTCCTGGGAACTTCATCCTAAAACAGAAAATAATTTTTTTAAATGATGTTGGTAGTGTAGTTGCCTAGTGGGTTTCTCTGTAAATCCTACAGCATACTGTTGCAGCATTGGCCTGAGTTCAGCCAGCTCTGTAACTCGGGGGTTTATTCCTGCCTTATCTGGCAAGACTGGATTTGAACGACTTCTTGCATTTAAATCTGGGAATATCTCATCTTATCAATCGCTGTACCGCAGATTAAAAAATTGCAGTTGTTTCCAGTTGCCTTAAGCAGCATGCGTTCTCACAAAATCGAAACTGAAAGTTGACCCGAGCGCTGCGTATCGACAACGAAACCCAAACTTGCTGAATCGTAAATTATTTTCAAAAAGAACCAGAGGTTGGTAAGATTCAATAAGGTATGGATATTAATAGCATCTGCTTATAAACGTATCACGAAGATTCGCTTTTCAGATAAGGGCGAAGTTAGCTCAACGGGTAATAATTATGAAATCAATTTAACCTTTTTGGAGAACAACAAAGGCAACTCAATTTGACCTTCAAATATAAAGAAATCATTATAGAGTTAGATTTCTTGCCTTTTAAAATTTATTTTTTGACATTCAATATTGATTCACAATTAAAAAATTAGCGTTCATCGCCCTTGATTTCATAATTACCCAATTCAACTAATTAACCAGTGTTTTTAAAAATCGAAATTAACAGAATTAAAATATAGTCAATGTTCTTGATCGAACCCGAATGGAACTTAATTGTGAGGAAAATAACAGCGCCAGTTGCCACGACGACGGAAGATTAGTCCAGAGCGTGTTAAGGTCGCCAAAACGTGGTGTAAGCGTTAGAAACGCCAGACATCGTTCGGTGGTCAATACTGTCGTTAATGTTCGCAAAGACACGACGTTTGTTTTGGACAATCATGCTTCAAGTGACGTTACTTGGAACAGACCGCCAAACTTGTCCAAAACAAACGCTAGGGTTATGCGATCTGTTCTGAGAACACCAAGTGAAACACACAATTTGATGTCAAAATAATGTTTCGTTTTTTATATAAATTTTACTGAAATTTTGACCCACCTGTTCAAATACAATTGGTTTCTGCATGGTTGGTTGCGGTGGTGACATCGAGGCTAAAACTGTTAGAAGCAGACGATCTTTTTACCTCTTCAGGTATCTTGGTGTAACAACAAAATTTTCACCTTTATATACCTGCTTCAAACGGATCTAAATCTCCATTGGGCATCGCAACATCCAATGAAATATCGTTAAAATGTCAAAAACATAATTTTGGTTAAAAAAAAATAAAAACGTACAAATTATTGACAACATCTGTATTCTAATTGACGACAGGATTATTTACATGATAATTAATGCCTTGAAGACCTTCAAACTAACAAAGAACTGGATTCAGGACTAGGTCAAGGGTCAGCAACATCCGGTTCGGAAGTAACCCTACACCCCTACCTATAAACAAAATAGGTGAAAACATAAGTACATTTGGATATGTTATAACAACTTACAATGTTTCATTATGCAGCATATTAGCGCACCTTAGAGGGATTGTGAAGAGGTTTTCTGAAATTTTATGTGTATCGGGGACACTGATACCAACGATTTGCGCCATTCAAATTTTCAAATAGACGTCTGTGGTTCCTGCAATCTCACTAAAATTTTGTGACGTCACTAATATCGAATAAAACATATTTAACGATTACTGACGTCATCAAACTTAGTTTCAGTGGAATTGTAGGAACCACAGACATCTGATGGAAAATTGGAATGGTGCAAAAAAGATGCCAAAAATGTTCCCGACAAATTAGACATTTAGAAAACCTCTTTACAACAACCCATTTTAGAACTGAGGGAGCTCAATGTTCTCGAATCTAAATGGTAGGCTACAGATTTCAATTCTGGCGCAGTTCATGATAATTTTTTTTTAAACCTGGTATCCCTCTGTCAGTGATGTAATTCTGATGTAGGGGTTAAGATGAAAAGTGTCTTATTGGTCGACTGGAACAATAAACCTAGGCCTCGTGTGCTACAATCGGTGTAGTACCTCAACTACCATAGGGACTGCTTGAACAAAGTCCACCAAAGTATACAGTATAATCAAACTAAGCAATTAGCATAGTTAATCAAATAATATCTCAGAATGCAAGAGAGGCCTTCAATTTTAATTTTTGATTCCCAAATCAACTCCTACGGCCATAAATGTAGTTCTGACTGCGCTTTTACTAACAGAAGTGTCTTTTCATAATAAATTCGTTCTGACATGTAAGCATCTATTTTTGTCTCGAGCTCGAGAAAACAAAGGTAGATAATGAACGGAATTCACGCTTTGATTCAAAACAAACAGACATTAAAGTTCCACAACTTTATAATGGAATGGTGTTAGATGGATGTGGGTTAATTCAATATTTGTACATCTAATGGTAATGGACAAGTTTACCTTAGGTACAGTCCGACAAGAATTGCTTTACAGTTTTTATCACCGTATTGGTTTTTTGTTGGGTAATGTAAGACTTGCAAAAGATGAAGTATTATAAACATGCTTAAATCATTCGGATACATTAAACACAAAACATCAGATAAGGGGACCGAGCAGGGGCCACAAAATCTTCCACGGGGGCCACAGGCCATTCTTTGACTATGTAAAATGATAAAAAATTGAAAGTTTTGGGGGCGGGTGTGACCGGGTCGGACCAGCGTCTTTTTAGCGTCGTCGATATGTTCAGATGTAGATCGACTTCTTTTTGCAATTAACTAGTCCGAAACATCTTCCTCTGATAGCTATTTTGACAAGCAACTTGAAATTAACCAGGGATGTTTGATGCCACTAGTTCCTATAAATCGTCAGTTTTTCGATTAGAGCCAACCTTGAAAAGTTGTCTATCCCACGAAAGACTAACAGGAAGTACTTTACTATTTATGTCAATCAAATGACCGATAGACGTCACTCCTGTCGTAATGAAGAACAGGCTTTCCTAGTCTGGGTGTGACGTACTAGAATACGTAATTTTGTCTCATTTCTCCAGCTAAATGGCATTTTACGTCTCGCTTATCGAAGCAATTCGGGTTTGAAGTACTCGGTATTTGTATTAACTAATATCTTGTGGTTATTTTTTTCGGCAGATTATAGAATTTTGGAATCCAAATTGTTAAATGCATTGGAATTTCGGGACTAAGAATACAATATTTTTAAAAAGCTTTAGGTCACTTGTACCCGGAGAGTCCAATGTAATTTAATAATATGTTAGATTTAATACAGTCTTTTAAAAACGTAATATAAACCTTAAAAATCGGTCATCCATAACGTCAACAATAATTCTAATAACAAAGAAATTAAGATCCGGGATCAAACGCAGTATGACCTATTTAAAATAGTTCAACTAGAGATATTGTCAAATGCCTAGCCTAAGGGATTTTGCACGGAAGCAAATATATATATATATATATATATATATATATATAAACTTGATAACATTTTTTATTATCTTTTTTTTTTCGTCAAGGAGCAGCCATAGTAGGCATATAAAAAATCTAAAATCTACGTATTTTAAAAACTCGTGTTTCATTTAACTTCTAGTCCTCGGTATAAATCTCCTTACATTACAGTCGAGACCGGAAAACGCTATTGTTAATAATTAGATTGTTATAGATCTTGAAGAACTGTGGACCGTTTAACCTGGATCCATTGTTTCCTTACAATATGATTATTTGTTTTTTTCTGTTTAATTTTTAAGGCGTCATTAGCGAGATCGATTGAAAGAGTATGAATTGAGAGTCAAAATTTTTAATTTAAGTAGTAACGTATTATATACGTTTTACTTCAAGTGAGGGAATTCTTTACAATTTTATTCAACCACTGAGACTACTTATGAATTTTTTTTAAGTCCCATGTTGTTAAAGTATCAGGTAATTCTAGGTATAGAAGATGGTGACCGATTATAAGTCTTCGGAGTACTGTAATTCGAAGCATTGCACGGTGGTACAATAAGTATTTCTCAATATAAGAGAATATCCCAATTACTCTCTATTAGCCCCAGACTCCCCTTGCATCTTCCTCCTGACATTCCTCTTCGCCTCCGAATCCTCCGTATACCTGCCTCTCTTTCTCTCTCACCAATCCTCCTTTTTTCCATATACCCAGTTTCCTTCACACCCGTGCTTCATCTACTGTCCGTCCACTCTACTTTCAAATTATAATTCTCATATTCCTTTCCCTCTGATTAGTCATTACAGATCTCTCAACTCCCTGTGTATCTTCTCCCCTCTGGTTATTGTTCTTCCACTGTCCTTCATCTCTGAATTCAATATATCCATTAATCTAAGTACTTTTGATTAACATGTTGATATATCGTCATATATATATAGATTCTATTCTTTAATCATGGCACCTGGTAAGTCAACTGATGAATATATATATACTTATTGACCAAGTTTGAAATTCAAATTTATGTCCATTCTAAGAGGTATTATCCCTTTTAAGCAACGCACGACGGTTTTAAAAGTCCTGAAGTACTACAGGACGTTTAATCTAGAACTAGCTGGATCCATTGTATCATATTTTATAAAATGATCATACAATTGATGTATTGAACAGTATTTGAACAGTGAGAATATTTTGTTATTGATCATTATATTACATTATTTAAGACGTCTACATCCTGAAGGAACTAACGCCATTTGCAAGATCGTCGTGAAACCTACAACCGGATCTGCTATGAATTGTTACCGAATCTTTGTGAAATGCCAATCAATTTTAAAGATGAGCCAAGCTGAAATTTGGTGTGACTATTTGCTAATCAAATATCTCAGTAATTGCAGTAACCACAGTCGTCTAATTGAAAATTGGAATGGCGCAAATGGTTGCTTTCAATGTCCCCGATACACATAAAAATATTTTAGAAAACCTCTTTACAATCTCTTTAAGGTACTCTACTGTAGTTCTAGTCGTTTTGCAACGTACAACCGGCCTTAATATTCATTTTAAACTCATTATCAACTCCATTCAATAGTTCTCTATGATCGTAAAAAATCTAATTTCAATGATAAAATCCAAACTTAAGCTCTATTCCTTAGGGACTTATTTACAAACAGATTCACAATGACTTCTTTGTATAACATTATTCTGTTGTCTATTACAATTATAATTACAATTACGTAGAAAACTGATAATTAGATAATCGTTTTTGTCCACAGTATTTATTGTCAAACCGTGTACATCTATGGTGAACAATCTTATTCTGTTTTTGTCCACGTGTAGTTTGATAAAGCATTTCAATAACGTTCTGGTTACATAAACTTTAAATTGCATCAATTATTTTAGCCCCAATCATCCACTCCGATATCTTCGTCGCAGTCTTATTGAAATTATACCAAACTTTCGTTCCGTTTTTGTTTTTTATTAGTTTTTATTTTCAATATAGCCACTTCAGTAAGGGTCTAACGACAGCCCTCTTGAACGTTTGTCATATTATACTTTTGACTTAAATCGATGGGGTCTGCTTTAGCCAATTAAATTTGTACTCTCTCCAGCACTGGTATTTTGTGACGCAGTGTAGTATCAGGTTAGGTCAAAGGGTTAATTTAATTGTCGTTAGACCCCAGCTGAAGTGGCTATATTAAGAATAAAAGCTAAAGAAAACGGAACGAAAGTTTGGTCT
The DNA here is from genome assembly GCF_000327385.1 of Lottia gigantea. NCBI lineage: Eukaryota > Metazoa > Mollusca > Gastropoda > Lottiidae > Lottia > Lottia gigantea. Next base: position 108,970 of record NW_008707370.1, read on the forward strand.
ATTTTTAATTAGACTGTCTTCGTCTGACAGAAGTAGTCTGATTGTAAGAGACTCTTGGCATTGATCATTCGTGATTTTACGCATCCATTTGCAGTTAGGTCAACCGGAATAATGAGAAAAAATCAAGGTTGTTTGAATTAACATGTCAGTAAATAACATCGCTATACGAGTTCGTTAGCACGTTAACTCTAAATCACCAAACCGCACTAACCGGAAGTAATTGTCGGATTCAGATGAAGCTAATATTATGAATTATACATTTTTATACACCGGGGCGTTAGTATTGTAGTTGATGAATAAGCGATGTATAAGGGAATTATAGATTTTAGCATCTTCACAAAGTCAGGCTATTACGAACTGGGTCTTATACTTTGGCATTATTAGGCACGTTCTTGAACATCAAAACTCAAGTTCACAACGCAGACAATAACTAGTATTTAACAAACAACCATATTGTTTACAATCTTTCTGTCAAGTACTTTATCGCTTTTTGCTTAATAGTATACTTCCGGTTCAACCGGATGTAGTGTGTCAGCGGCTAGTTTAGGACACCAACTCGATTTTTTTTCAATAGAATCAATCATTGCTCAAGTCATGGGCAAAAAATCAGACAACTCTTCCAAAATCATTGCCAACGTGGAAGTCGTCCTAGATCTTACGAAGTATGAAGCATAGACAGTTTCATCAAGGATTACCCTGGAAACCTATTACTAATACAAGGGCAATAACTCACAAATAATATTAAAATATTCTCAACATAAAACTGACAAAATGATTCACTATTCAGCACACTAAACAGACTTTTATTGTATAACAGAAGTTCGAAAAGGCAGTGATTTGATTGGATTGTACGCTAATGATAAAAGGCATTCAAAGCGTACAGCATGGCCTTCGATTTGTTTTTGTAGAGTTAGTAGGAAGAATAGCAAATTGTTATTGAAATATAGAATATTAAATGAATGGAATTATACTTTACAATTAACTTCATTATACCGAGTGAATAAGAAACGACCAAGGAAGCTCACAGCTTATATACGTGTACAATGACAATCTTCTTGCTGACATATCCTTTATCAATTATATCTCTATCAATGGCGGCGCTAGTGGGGTTGCACCCCCATTTGTAACCCCATACATTTTTTAAAAATAACATTGTATACGTTTTTCTCCAAAATATGTGTCAAAATGCACCAAATCAATTCAAATGTTCGAAACGTTCCCAAACCGCTCCATGAGAAGCTTGCTAATTTTTCGCCTCCACAGAGTTGCTGCATTTGGCGTTCAGTCTCAACAGTTGTCCATTGAGTCAGTTTGCGTTCTATTTTTACCCCCAGTCTCGAGAGGCTGGCGCTGCCAGCCCGCCACAATATCTCTGTATGTTGCTGATTGGATAAAAGCTTTCAAAACTTTGAATCAATAGCTAGAGAATAAATCACGCTCAGAGGAATTATAAATCCCGACATGGTGGGCGGAAGCGAGAATCTTCCAGACTCTCCGGAAATGGCGTTCATTGCAGGAACCGATCAAAGTCCACGTTCATGTTAGATGATATGACATATAACTGGTGTCTAACTGTGACTAAGATTATTAATGGAAGGCATTGACGCCTTTGATTCTTTTACCATTTTGCATTCAATAGTGTTGGAATCTTGTGAAGACAATTATTAACAGAAAGGAACGGAATTTAGTTCACCTTTTGGAATGCGGAATTGCCAGTGGATGACTTTACGTATTGTGGTCCTTGATTGTGTGCGCACGAATATGAAAATGAGCCAGTAGATTCTTCGTGTACATGTATTGTATTAAACCATTAATCTAATAGAATACCCATGCGTAGGTAATAAAATAAGTTATACGTGAAACATTTCCTCAATGCAAAAAAAACATTATCAGCTATGTGAAGTCACAGAGTTGACCGACTCAGTACAGAGTGACAGTAGGTGTTTTGGAAGTATCATGGATACAGTGAAAAACAATACATAAAAGACTACATTAGTGAAGGAAACAATTTTCTGAGACGACCACTGCTATAGGATGGCGAATTGACAAAATTGGTATCGAAGTATGATGGATAACGTAACACATGAAAATACGACTTTAGAGAACGGAACATTATTTTCTGGGACGATCACTACAATAGGTTGGCGAGGAATTCTATTAGGGTTTGGTTTATATTGCGTAGTTTTCATCACTATTGCTGGAAATGTGTTGGTATTAATAGCATTCTATAAGGAAAAGAAACTTCGAACAGTTTTCAATTTGTACATAGTTAACTTGGCGATCACTGACATCGGAGTCGCCGCTACTGCTATGAGTTTTTATATTATAGATAATATCCTCGGATATTGGCCATTTGGTGAATTTTTATGTGGTTTCTGGATATTTTGTGATTACGGTATGACTTTCGCATCAGTTTTTACGTTGATAGTGATCTCAATAGATAGATTTTGGTCCGTGTCTTGGAGCGTACATTATCGAACACACCACAAAGCTAAGAAATCATATATTTCTATTGCTGTAGTATGGTAAGTACATCGAACGCATCCCTGACAAGAATTTTTTAAAATTTTGGTATTTCAAAGTCGTTCAATAGTTATATCTTTATATCGCCAATAGATTGCAATAGCCTTGCAAAAATGGGGTCAAAATATTATACCCTATGCCTTAATAGGCCTACTTGTTTAAGGGATTGTAAAGAGATTTTCTAGCCTTTTTATGTGTATCGGGGGCACCATTGACTTCTATTTAGGACATTCCAACTCTTCGTCCAATTCCTGTCGTTCCTGAAATTTCAGAAAGAGTTAACAGGAAATGACGTAGCTCCCGCAACAGAATTCGTAACCGCATTCACATTTTGCTTCAATTTTTTATTCAGAAATGCCGCCATCTTTTAAGGGGAGATAACACAACATATATCATCACGTTATTGTGGTCTGGAGGTATGATGGTTACGAATTCTCTTACGTCATTTTCGGTTAACCGTTTTTGGAATTGCAGAAGCCCCGGGCATTGGACGAAGAATTGGAATGTCACAAATAGAAGTCAAAGGTGTCCCTGATATACATAAAAAAAGGCTACAAAACCTCTTTACGATGCCTTTGATAATCCTGGAAACAGTTTTATCAGTCACTTGATCCGATAGATAAATGACAATTATGTGGCGCGTCTGCTTGGATACACTTTGAAGACGTCCATTTCAATTAAGATATGTTTTAGAAATATAATTGAAGTTCTATTAGAGCTTTAATGTGGGATACTTAATTATTAAAATGCCAATTAGAATTTCTGAATTAAAATCATCGCTTCGATTCCGCTTGTCGATTTGAATTAACCCTATAAGTACTTTACTTGTAGACGTCAATAGCTAAAACATTCCCGTTTCATAAATCTCTCACAGGCAGTCTGTCCTAATTCAATGAAAAATATATTTTGTACACACGAGTCAACAGCTCATGTAGAATTCATTCGGAATCTTTTCCTTGAAGGGACAAATTGGCAATGTTGTGGAGAGGGTGGGATGTGTGAGTCAAGTCTTGAATATATATAAATAGTCTTCAGAAGCACTAGAAACGTACGAAAATCGCATAATTCCTTCAAAGATATATTCCAAACTAGAATTTTTTCTTTATTTCTTTACTATTTATGGCAGTGTATTAAGAACAGATAATTCTAGACACACGTGGATTTGATTGTCCTCCCCTCCCCTCTCACTCTCTCACCCAAGGCCCAGAATACAATTTTTTATGTTGTAACGTGCATTATTTTATTGTAAAAATGTAATAATATAAGAATAAAGCCCCCCCCCCCCCCCTCCGCTTTAAAATGGATTCCTAAAACAATTCAGTTTGCCTCTCCCAATCCAATCCCAAGTTCTCCTTCCAACTGTCTTCAGTGCCATTGAATACAACCACTATTGCTGAAAAGCTTGAATTATTATGCTTATTGCAAAACTACTTGGTAAAAAACAAAACATATGAAAGGCTGTTTGAACTTTACAATAACTTGAAGTTTTCAACATCTTAAAATCGATGGTATAATAGATATTAATGGAAACGTGTTTATGTAAGGAAGGTCATTTGCGATAATCGGAGATAAACACATCCTACGGGAGAATAGTTTCAGCGATCTGTGATAATTTCTTCCATTGGTTTCAATGGATTTAAAGGTCATCTTGTGCCAATTTTTTTTTTTGTGGTATTCTTTTCGTGCATCATTCTTATCTTATTTTTATTAAAAAAACATATAGTAATTTATTCCCGGTTGGTTCCTTAAAATAAGAGTGTGTTTAAGTTTCTTATACATTGTATACGGGAATTGTCACTAAATATTTTTCCCATTGTCCAATGAAATACAGGTTTTGTTAATATTGTGAAGTCCATTTTTTTATCATGAGTGTCAATAGAGAGAGAGAGGGTATAGCCATTGTTTTGTCAGCCTTTCGTTCGTTTTATTTTATTTTGACTATAGCCACTTCAGTTAGGGTCTAAAGACAGTCCTTTTGAACGCTATAAAAACAGTTCCTCATCCAATATCTTGTATCTTTTCAGGTCTGTAATGATAGTTTTATGGCTGCCAGCTTGTGTAACAGACAGAATCAAACACCAGAGGCCAGGAATGTGTATCTGGGAACCATCACTCAACTCAGAATTTGTCATTTTCATTGCTGCTATTGGACATCATGGTTCTTGCTTTGTGCTTCTGTTCTGTTATGTTCAAGTTTTTACGTTTGTGAGAAGACGAGCCAAAGTAGGTGCAATCGGAGCTCCGAAATCCAAGATGGCGGCAGAAGAAATATCGGTAACGGGTGCTACTCTCTTTGCAAGAAAACAAAAACCAGCGACCTTGAACTCTATCAGAGAATCTGGAGCCGACGACGATTTATCTTCGGATGGTGCAAGCGCAAGGATACAGGCCATCCAAACGACATCTAAAGCATCGAATGAGTTATCGACCCGAGCCAAACCAACATCGAAAATAGCGGCGAGTCATTCGGAAGAGGCGTCGACCATAAAACGTGAAAAGAAAGTCTTTGTAACGTTATCGTACATTCTAGTAGGGTACGTTATTTGCTGGGTACCGTTTCATGTTGTGTTCGACATCAGTGCCGTAAAACCCGACGCCGTACCCCATGTTGTGTACACCATAACATTTTGGATGACGTATCTGAATTCCACAATCAATCCTTTCTTATATAATTTTAGTAGTCCAGATTTCCGAGAGGCCTTCCGTAAAATTCTTTGTCGGAAATGTAAATAGAATTGCATGTGCTAAAATCGAACGAATAATTCCTGAGCTGCATTATGGCTCGAATGAGGGACAGGGAAAGGCGCTTTTTCTTTCCTTAAAGGCAGCTGTATGTAGCCCACCTCCACTCCGGGTTCTTCAGCCGCAACTGTAGATCTGGATAACATGCGTCCTAATTGTACGCGTAGCTAAGTTTACATAGCATAAATATGCCTTACTTTTTTTGCAACGATTATGGACATTCCGTATCCATGTATATCAATATCATTTTGCCAATCCATAAATATATTTGTTTTAATATAATTTATAATTAACCAGAGTTCAACTTCAATTTGCTCAACATTTGCGAGTGTTTTGATCTCACGTGGTAATTTGCTTTCCATCTGGTACTATATCTTCAATAAACAACATAAGTCTATCTATTGTTAAAGAGAAAATTGTTAAAGAATCGTGCTAAATGGAAGCTTTTTATGACTGATTGAAAGCTTTTGTAAATTTTTACGAGAAGATTATAATCGCTTTTCCTGGATTAAACTTTTATTTTTAATTTTTGAGTTGAAAGAAGAAAACTGGAGTAAAATTTGGTTAATTTGATGAGCAGTGATCAGGATTAAAAAATTAACCGGGATTAAAAATGATAAATTCTTTTATTTATGTTTTGATAAGATAGAAGCTTAAATTTATTGCTTTTTCTTGCCCCTGATTGGCTTAGTAAGGATATTTTACCGCTATCTTTGCGTCGATTCAAAAACTGTTCTAATTTGTAAGACAAAGTTGTTTTAGTGGACATTGACCAACTGTTCAATTTTTACTTTTATTTTGATCGGGATGCTTAAGAGATTTTCTTGCCAATTCTTCGGATTGAGGTTAAAACTAACATATAATCCACTCGCAGCATTTTCCAATGTAATCCCTGTAGTTGTTCAAGCGATAAAAAGATGGTCATTGTCGCTGTCCTGAGAAAATTTCCCTTATTGTACACTGCATACACCGTTTTCATTAGCCCATTCAAGTGCGTAAGGAGGACGTAAAACTCCATTTATTTCTTTTTATTTACCGTGTTCCAATTGTTCAACATGTTGATACAGAATCGATATTTTTCTATCACCAGTTACTTTAAAAGAATATTGTATGCTATTGATTATTTTGTGTGAAAGTGAAGTCTATTTTATTTTCCAGATTGCATATTGCTAGTTTACAGTGAAAATATTTAATGTACTTAAATCGATAATAGAAATTTATTTTGTTGTAATTAATAAACAATGGATTTAAGTCTGCAGTATCTATTATTCTGTCAAATCTTATCTAATGGAATTCTTCATCATAGATCGATTAAAAGATGAGTTATATTCTCAGACTGGAACTATAGTAGCCTATATGTTCATCTTACCTAGTGTCATAAAAAAAATTGAATACAACAAAATCCCTGCCTAAAGCCGCGAATAGACGAGGTACGGTGTCCGTTGCGGTGTCCGTTGCGGTGTCCGTTGCGGAGTAATCGATACACACTAAAATAGAAGAAGTGAACACACGAAGTGCGGACACGATTTGTTACGTCTATTTTCTACTGTATCGATCATCCTGCACCGTACATCGCACCTCGTCTTTTATCAGCTTAAGTTAATAAAACTAAGTAAATAAAAATCCGTACATGAGAGATAATTCCGTCAATCAAATAATTCGTCCAAAAATGGCAAAATATATAGTAAAGGCAATATACTAGTGGAATCCTCTGAAGAGAAGGACCCTCAGGTGTTTCGAAAAGAGTAAGCATGATCTGTAGATGGTAGACCCTACCTGTACTCATGCAAAAATGTAAACCTATTGAAAAAAATCAATTTCAATGGAGGTAATGTCAAAATAAGATTATTAATTTTTCAAATTTCAAGGGACGCAACTCTTGCCAACAACATGATAAAAGGGACGTAACCTACACTGTTAATTTCTTTGACGACATCTTATGTTCATATTATCAATCTGCATTTTGTCGTTTCTTTGCCAAATCACTTATGATAAAAGTAACATTTGGCCAGGACTTGTGTAAAAACATCACACAAATTAACCACATATTTCGGGTAAATAAACCACAAATTACAGTCAATTTAGAAGATATTTTTGAAAAAATGGCGATTGATAATCTTATCAAGGGCGAACAAATGAACGCAATTTGACAAAATGAACAAAAACAACATAAACGTTACAGCAAATTTAGAAAAAAGGTTTTAAAACAACACAAAAATTACGGTAAAATATCTCAATAAGTTAATCAAGGACACAAAAAAAGGCAATAAATTTAAGCTTATATCTTATCAAAACATACATAATAGTTTTTATAATTTTTAATCCCGATTAATTTCTTAATCCTGATCACTGCTCATCAAATTAACCAAATTTTACTCCAGTTTTCTTCTTTCAACTAAAAAATTAAAAATAAAAGTTTAATCATGGAAAAGCGATTATAATCTTCTCGTAAAATTTTGCAAAAGTTGGCAATCAGTCATAAAAAGCTACTAATTTGTATGCCATTGTTGAACTACATATAAATGGAAACGAAAACTTGGAATTTTCATACCAACATTTGAATTCAGCTTGCAAACAGCTACTTAGTTTCAAAACACTTTCAGACAAATATTGCGAATTATCAAACAGTGTCCTGATCATTAACATTCACCTAAGGTATGTATTTGATCCCCGTGGATTTTTTGCCCAACACCAAATAATTTTGCAATCATACCATTTCACAGAGCAGCATTACCGAGACGACCTCTTCGGTAACGAGCAACTCCACGTCTTTGTTACTTCCTCACTGGCATAAATGAATGAATATATCTGCCGTATTGGCTTGTGAAGATCCCCTGGTGTAACACGACTTTGTCGCATACCAGGAAGGATGTGCTTACTTAACCGGTCCGGAACATGCCACCGCACTGCTCATCCCTAATTTCAAACTCAGCATAGCTAGTTCAATGTAGGTTTAAATGTCATTGACAATGGAATATTTTGACTATTTCAGAATAATCATGGAAATTTTGGGATACTGGAAATCTTGTTTCGATGTTGACCAATCTGATTACTCATCTGATGACGAAAGAAGATCTGACATACCACAACAAAAAAGGCGAGCTTCCCAGGAGACGTTTTCAAGAACATCTAAAAGCAGAACAGCATCAAGGTACATTTCCGCCGATCACTCACCCAGGAGTTTAACAAATAGTCTTTCAACATCTAACACAAGCATGACAAAGAGAATTTCAAGAACATCGAAGACGAGCACATCCACTAGCCGAACATTGGACATTTCAAGAACGCCAACCACCATCGGAAGTCGCAAGAAGCTGTCTCTAAGTGAAATAAAAGAAACATGGTATGATTACTCTGATACCAGTGATTGGTCTGATGATTCCATGGTCTCTGACCCATCTTCTTCATCGTTTTCATCATCATCATCATCATCATCGTTGTCGTCGTTGTCTTCGACGTCTTCATCACCTCCAACGTCGGTTACAAGTGGTTATTGCGAAGGCTCTGATTCTAGCTCCAAATACAACTTTGATAGAATGAGTCATTCTGATGACTCCAGTGACTCGCATGCACCTGCCACTCGAGAACGGCTTGGTCGTGATACCAAAGACTACTATTACTACCCTGTTCGTGTAACTTTTCACTCCCAGAACTCGATTGACAGTGCCCTGGACAACTCCAGCAGGTCTTCGATATACTCAAACGATAATCAATATGCCTACATATCGACAAACACCAGGGACGACTTTTCCAAACCTGTGAGACAAAGTACTGGATTTGGATACAATAGATGGTACAAACAATCGAACGCTGAAAACAAAAATACGAAAAATAGCAATACAGAAGGAAAACCACAACAAAGTGTAAAACAATCGAAAGCAGACAATATTTCAGTTAAAGGGAGACAATTAAAGGTTTACCAACCATCAAGAGGTTTTGGCTACAATCGCTGGTATCAACCAAATCTATCTGTAGCCGCGAATTAAAAATGTATATAATATTTATTATTTATGAATAGTGCTAATAAATTGTAAATATGATACAATTAAATTTATGTCTTTTTAGTCACAGTCTGATACACAATGGGACCATCGTAACTGATTTTATGCATTGGACTAATTGCACCAGAAGCGGTTCTTTAAACTGAGCATATAAGTATGAGTTCCAACATCCTATACGAAATCTCCATACAGAGACTCCGATGTTCCCTGCTGGCAAGAGTGCACAGGCGTTTAACTATTGAATTCATCCCGATGCCGATATCACAGTGAAACGAGTCGTACCTAACCACAGAGGTCAACTGTAGACGTCTTACGTTAAGGCCTTTGAAGTCAACGATGCTTTCACCCATTTTGCAGTGCTTCCTGGCATACACCAGACTTGTTGTAAAAAAGCAAGACTATTTCTTTACTCACGACACTATTGCCATCTTTATTGCCAATAAAATTATGAAAAACAAGAATGAATTATGAAATAATATGACAGCTGAGTTCTTAGAATTATTATGTATCACTTTTGAATCGGGATCATCAGAGGAAAGTTTTGTTTGATCACAGTTATCGCCCTTTAATTCTTTTGAACAAATACAAATATAATTGTCAGTATAAGATTTGCACACACTCCCTTCTGGACAGGGATGACTGGCACAAATATTTTTCTTTTCTTTTTCAAATTGGCAGAGTTTACCTGTCCAATTGTCAGTGCACGAACACGACACCTTTTTAGCTTTTCCCACAACACATTGTCCGCCATTTTGGCAGTGTACTCCATAACATGGATTTCGCGGAGTCTCACACCGATATCCAGTGTAATTTGCCAGGCATGCGCAGCCTGCATTAAAAAATCCTCTTTTATGACATTTGCCGCCATTAAAACATTGAATTCCTAAACAAGGGTCAAAAATTAAATCACAGTTTATTCCAGCAAACCCGTCAGCACAAACACAATGATATCCATTTACTCTGTCACGACATGAACCTCCTGAAAAACATGACACAATTATTTTGAAAACCCTAAGAAAATATATAGGTACTTTGCCAAAAGGGTGTTCTATGAGAGTCATAACTATTGCTCAAAGGTAACTCGATTCGCATTGCTAATTGAATCTGTAGACTTTGCTTAGAATGTCAGGTTCAGATTTGACAAGAAATTCCACCAATCAAGTTCTAAGATGGATTAATGGCTTTTCTATCAATATATAACGGCTTCAAGCAGGAATCAAGCAGAAAATCTCGCCCCCTCACCATTTTTGCAAGGATTTGAAGCACATTCGTTCTTCTCAATTTCACAAAAGTGACCATGGTAGCCTGGTAAACACGAACATGCCCACTTTTTCTTTAACCTCATACAAGTTCCATTATTCTTGCAAGCCATTTCACCACATGTTGGGTTGACGTTTTGACATCTCTCGCCTGAATAACCTTTCGTACATCTACAGACTCGTTTGGTGCCGACCTCCTAAAAAATCGAAATGAATGGATGAATTAGACAAGGAAGACAACTCATCCGCCAATCCTTGAAAGCTTCACCCTAGGTGGATGGGTTCGAATAATTGTCACCTTGGCATTGATTGGACGAAACCAAATCCCATAATTTACTAAATGATCGCCGAAATAATTAAATCATGTAGACCAGGACAACAGGACTTCAATTGAAGTAGGCCGTATATACATGAACGAGGAATATTGCAAGTGTAATGTACAGGTGTCCCGATGCCAATTTGCTGACAATTGATTTTGCAATTTCCTCAAAGCAGGTAATGGAGTTAAGTTAGTAACGTACCTCACATAGTCCATCATTTAAACAAAACCCTGTATAACAATATTCTTTTTCACAGTTATCTCCCATGAATCCTGCTCTACAATTACAGGTGTAATTTTTGGTGTCGTCAGGAACGCACTCGGCCCCATTAAAACAAGGGGAATAACTTTCACAATAGTCGTTGTCTGAAAAGAAGTGGAGAGCTTCTTTATAATAAGTTTTGAAGGTCTGTTTGAAGGGGCAAAACTGAGCATAGGCTTTAAATAAAGCTGCTTTCAAAAGGGTAAACCAACTACTGCTCTGGCATTCTGAGGTCTCGTTACAGTGGCGTTGGTTAAAGAGAAAAACGGGGGCGGCACAACTTTAATGTTGAAGGGCCCGAACAACACCACGTTTTTGTCCAAAATAATCCCGACAGATTTCCAAAAAACATGTTGACTTTGAAGGAGATTGGGTTACATAGGGCTCCAGAGATCGACTGCTGCAACTTGCTTATACTTACATATATTACAGTAGGATCCACTCCAACCGTCATTACAGATACACTGCCATGCTGTCTTGCAATACCCCCGTAAACATTTGACATCAGTCACACACTCCTGGCAGTCTCGACCCCTCCAGCCACTCTGACAACTGAAAAAGTTAGGACATAACACTGAAGGCTTATTGGCCTGGACATGTATCACTGTAGGACATAGAAAACATCGTTCATTCCGTTTGGGTATAATGGCCAATTCTATATTCGAACAGTGATATACCGTATAATTGCGAATGAAATGCGCAATCATTTACTCAATGAATAATGCACACCCATTCTGGTGTAGGTTCGGAAACGTTTGGCAATATAATTTGGCGATTCTGGAATGTGTTTTAACCAACATTTATCACAGAAAACATGGCGTGAGATCGGCAGGAACTGGTAAATATAGAAGCAAAAAAATAAAACGATAGAACGATACTTACATGCAATTCAATGGCTTATCACAAAACCCATTGGACTTTAGGCAACTTTTTGGGCACTGCACTGAAAATATTAAAAGTTTTCCATTTAATGTAAGAGGATAAGTTCGAAATAACATAGTATTATCAAATGTCTATAAAACTGGAAGTACTCGTTTAGCAGGGTGGGGCTGGGATAACAGAACCACACCCCCTGCTCCTATTTCCTCCTCCCCCGGAAATGTTAATGCCATTATGGAAAGGATGGAGCGAAACAAAAACTGAAATATTGAATCAAACTGTTAGCAAAAATGTGCAAATATAAGCAAATGTGCAAATATAATCACCTTTATCACAAAGTTCTCCTTGCCAACCCTGTGAACATACTTTCACACCACCCTGAGTACATCGATAGTGTCCAAACTGATCGTCACGCTCCTTACACCACTTGTCACACCCTAGACCGTGATAGTTCTCGTCACACGTCACGCGGTAACTAAACTCTAACCGTGACGTGCGGGTAAGGCGTTCATCTTCCACCCATAATGGCGATGGTTTTAATCTTTTGGCACGACTAGCTCTCAAGATGATATGTCTGGTATCTGAAAATAGATTGGAGTTAATGCCAATGAATATACAGTATAATTATAAAATTAAACAGGCTTAAACTCTATCTAACCGGGTGTCCGATTTTGATTCTATAAAGGATGAAGCTTCAAAACATTATGTCCACGGAGCAAGAAGCTCTTTTTGACTTGTGCAATGCATATGCGTAGGTCATAGATTTCTGATAGTGCAACAGACATAGCGTGAACAAGACGTGCCCGGTCTATACATTTATAGGGGTATAAGATAAATACAAAGATAAAGTCATACCGGAAGTGCTTTTATTTCGATGTTGATCATGCCAGGCGTCCAGTATGAAGGCAAAATTACCCTACAAAACATACATAAGAAAGTATAAAAATACCAGTACATATTTAGATGGGTCGAATCTCCAGAACAAAATACGGAATTTGAGGTCGCAGAGTAGTGCGGTTCCTATAATTCCCGAAATACCTGTCCACAACATGGCGACATTATGACATGGCGCAAATGACATTCAAAACTAAATGGTTTTCGCGATAGTGACGTCTTCATCTAGAACAGTTTTTCTAGAATTACGGGAAACGAATAGAAGGTATAAGGTACTCCCGTATAAATACAAACGGTTAGAAAACCAATTTAGATCCCTTTCAGAGATCTCAGAGGCTCGTAAAACAGTTATTCAATTGTGTAGTTCTTAGCAAAAATTAATTGCCTTAAGTTAATTAATTAGAAATTAATAATGATTGTGCAAGCATAGTCCTATTAATTGTATGTTCGTTTGTGATTGATTGGTAATTAGTATGAGAATTCAGTATTTTTTACGCTGTTCCCACCATATACCCAACGTTAGCGAATTCCCCATCGTTACATAATACGTGCCGATATAATGGTTTAGATACTTTAGATAAATTTGATCAATGAACTTAAAGGGGTTGTAAAAAAAGTTTGTTAGCTTTTAATGTGTATCAAGGCAATTTATGGCTTTTATTATTAGCTAAATTCCAATTTTCCATCAGATATCTGTGGTTCCTGTAATTATAGAAATGTTTAATCTTATAGGACCTTACAACGTAAGCTGCTAACAATATCTACTGACCTTTGCGATACCTATGAACGCTTCGAGGAAGCAACCTATAGACGCCTAACTGATAATTTTGCAAAGGGGGCAAAAAGATGTGTACCCTATAACCTACAAATTTTAGAAAACCTCTTTGAAATCCCTTTTAAAGGATCATCCAGATAGATATTTTACCCCTAAGTCAGATTCAACTTTTTACAACCAAAAATTTGACTAACTACCGAATACTATTAATGCCATTATAACTAACGACGACTACTTACCGGCCACGAGAAACTGAATGGTATCGCAACAGAAAATGCAGGTTCTGCTCCGATTCCAATTCCTATATTATTGGCACCAACTATCTGGGTTTTAGTTTCACCAAAGGTACAGGCCGGGTAAACAGGAACAGGTTTCTGATAGTGCAACAGACATAGCGTGAAAAACGTCCGACAGGTGGCAGTGCAGGCATCGTCCACTTCCGGTCCTGCACAACATCTCCCACTGACAGTTCGGCCATGTTTGTTGAATAACGATCTGATTTTAACCTCGAATACTCCACTGTTAGATACCTGAAAGAAATTAAAGGGGCATTATCACACCTGTTTTCCCTTAAATATCGTTTTAGGATATCTCAAGATAAGTTTCACTGTAAAGAGTCCGCTAATATGGATATTTCTATATTTGTTTGCGAACCCTTTCCCACTGTCCTGTTCCCCTTTAAAGATTTAGCTTTATCTTCAAAGATCTCCTTATATCAAAACTATCCATGAGCGAAAAACAAATCACATATGGCTTGAGCAAACACTAACATCAAGTCACATATTGCTTGGAGTTATAGGACCTTGTCGTAAAATTACAGACACCGTAATTCACTTTTACACTTTTACACAGTCAAGATGAAGACAGGTGATTTTCAAGACTAAGTATTCTCATTGAAGAGTAATCACACATCAGATCTTTATTTCATCTCGTTTAAAGATGAATTAAAACTGGCGGCAACTTGTTTTGATTTGAAGATAAATTAAATTGAATCCCGTGTTACTCATTAGACCTCTTTTATATATAGCAGAGAGGTGTATCTTAACTATATAGACCTCTATTGTATATAGCAGAGAAGTGTATCTCCACTATATAGACCTCTATTATATATAGCAGAGAAGTGTATCTCCACTATATAGACCTCTATTATATATAGTAAAGAAGTGTATCTTAACTATATAGACCTCTATTATATATAGCAGAGAAGTCTGTCTCCACTGTATAGACCTCTATTATATATAGCAGATAAGTGTATCTTAACTATATAGGCCTCTATTATATATAGCAGAGAAGTGTCTCTTCACTATATAGACCTCTATTGTATATAGCAGAGAAGTGTATCTTCACTATGTAGACCTCTATTATATAATAGCAGAGAAGTGTATCTTCACTATATAGACCTCTATTATATAGAGCAGAGACGTGTATCTTATTTCATTATTATAAACCTCTATTATATATAGCAGATAAGTGTATCTTCACTATATAGACCTCTATATTGCAAAGAAATGGCCCGAGGGGTTGGGGGTCAAAAATTACCAACCTAATACGCCACTGGAAATCTCAAATTGTGAGAGTCGATATTCTCACCTATACCCTGTATAATTCTAAAGACCATCTTCTTTATAAAACAGAAGCCACACATTACTCAAGATATGTTTATCGTTTACTGTTTAAAAAAAAATACCTTGAATCGATTTAGAAAGGAATTTTTAGATTAAACATTGATCAATTCCAGATTGGAAAGCATGTCGAACACGTGAGTGTATTTGAAGCTGCAAAGTTTCTCTTTCAAAATCAAACAGAAAGGTCAAGGGTTAATGTAATTCCCGGATGACTGAAATATGTGGTTTATATCATGCCGAATGCAACACGTGTTCATGTTAGGACAACAAATAGCAGTTGGTATTTCAGCCATGTTCCCAAAAGAACACATCAAAATTTTGATCGGAAATAAAATGTTAGCAAAGAAAATAAATCAAATTGAACATGTGCTCCTGCGTTTGAAATCAAGAACTTTATCTTGTAAATCTCTGATGTAATAATTGATGTATTCCAAAGCTGAAATCCAGAGTACCTAATTGTGACCTACGCCAGTGCTTCTTTAAGAGAGCATATCTCTTATAAAACCTTATACTAATAAATTGTCATACACAGACACATTCTTAAGCAAAAGTTTTCATCTACTATGGAAGGCGACTGCGGCCATTACTACTCTCGCCTTTACGCCTACGAGAAAACGAGTAAAAGGGCGAGCATTAGATAGTAGTAATGACCGCAGTCGGCTTTCATAATCTACTCGACGATCATTGTCTGAGGTGACTTTTTATCAATTATTTCCAATTTAAAACTGTTTGCATCGCAATTTGCGAATCAAAATAACAACTTTTGCGACCTTATGATATGCTAAAATTAATATTTATCACGACGATCTGCGAATCAAATTAAATAGAATAATTTCATGAAAATTTTGCCAAATCTATTAAACTCTGCGGTCTCTATAAATTTTAACGACCTTAGCTAGATCCATTATATCTTATCTTTTAATATAATTATGTCATTATTACATGTATTACTTTAGACGTAATCGACGAGATCGATCTAGGGTTTACTAAAGGAACATTTTGAATTTCTTCCAAATTTCTATCGCTAAATTGCAATATATAAGTGTTTTAATTTACAAAGAAACGTTTTATATACGTTTTACCCAAGGGAGGGAATTCTGTGCAATTTTATCTGACCACTGAGGCTACTTATGAAAATATCATAAATATCAAAAATTTACAGAAAAATGTTCGAATCGTTAAGAAAGATTACAGACGCCTATATTAAGTCTTCGGAGTACTGTAATTCGAAGCATTACACGGAGGTACATGATGTACCTCTCAAATCGAGAGAATACCCACCGCTAACTGACTTAAACCTTATTCCTCACTCTCTACTCATTTTGTTCTGTCAAATCCACCACATGCTCAACCTATGTCTCTCTCCTTCTAACTGTCTCTCTCTAAACACTCTGTCTCATCTCATCTTCGTTCCTCATCCATTCCCTTCCTCTGGACTTCACCATCTTCTTGAGTTTCCGCTCTTCCCCTCTGACTTCTCAACATTTACTCTCTACCCCGGCCTTTTTCGTTTATCCCGTCTCTCTTCTACACTTCTCAGTGTACCAAATTTCCTATTGCCCCTACCTCCATTTCTTCCATCGTCTCTACTCCAAGCGTGTCTTCTTCCATCACCTCTATTCCCCTTTCCTTTATCTCAACCATCCGATATCTTCTCTCTGTTCGTCCTCCCTCTCTACTTCAGGGTTCCATTTCATAATCACTTTTGCGACCCAAAATTCATCACGCCAAACTTCGAATCAAAGTATTTTTTAATTATGATGTCAATGATATTCGGTAAATTAAGAATTACCTACATATTATTATGTACGAAGACAGCACTAATGTAATAAGTCATAAATTCTTACCTCTCCCGCATAAACAAATAACACACATATCCATAAATATACTTCCGACATCTGTAATGAAAACAGATTAGTAAAATTCCACAAATATATTTCAACTGAAGATTAAATGGAAATATTATGAAGAAAATGTCATTTTACATTCAGGATCAATTACTTCAATCATTGAACCAATGAAAACATTTGTTTTTGTCACGTGAATATTTACATCACGTCGTCTGCTACAGGTGAAGCGCACGTGCACATGTTTATGAATGAAGACTAATAAAAACTAAAAAGCGACCAATCAGAGTGAAGAAAAGGAGAAGTTTGTTTGGGAGGGGCGTAAAATTTCAAGATGAATTTTTAATGACAATAAATAAAAATAGTCTTTGACAAGAAGAAATATACAAAGAATAAAACAAACAGAACTGGAGAGATTAATTCGCAACTTTAGTTTTAATATCCATCAAAAACCTATACAACCACCATACGAAATATCGTATTAGCACAGTGGTTCCCAACCTTTCTCAGCCTTGACACCACTGGAGCAATCACGTGGACCTTTCACCCCC
>NW_008707370.1:126696-324235 GCF_000327385.1 Lottia gigantea
GCCTTTTCACCCCCCCCCCCCCCCACCCCCCCCCCCCCCTCCCCCGAAATATGATTTCGAGAATATTTTGCATTAAGGAACCTTTCACTTATTACTAGTCTATGGCTTTTGTCGCTTTCGACAATTCTATTTAAGATATCAACTTCCGGTTGTCAAATTCTTATTTTAGAAAAGGATTCAGATAGTTACAATTGAATAAGTTCAGCTCAAAAACCCTGGGGTATCGAATCTAAAAATTACATTTTACTGTAACCTGCAACAAATCATTCTCGACAATACATGTCAAACCATTCTTTAGATTAAAAATCACTCACACCCTATTATGTGTCGTCATTTCCGCATACTATCAAAGTCAATTTCGAAATCTCACAAATCTCGGGGGAAGTCTCATGTGGTGAATTATGGTTCGACATTTCATAACATTTATAAAAGACAAATTTGTAAATAAACAATAATCTTATTGTTCATGTTTGTTTATCTACACACATCCCAGGGGTAAACGTTTTCACTTTTCAGAATGATATTCTTACGTCAGGTTTGTCTACAATGGATACGTAGATGTTGATAAACGAAATATTGTAATGACGACTAAGTTTTCCTGAAATTCGTTGAACCAAGCAAAAAACTAAAAATACTTTAATAACCTTTAAAACAAAGCCCAAGATAATAAAAATCAGCTTTCCTCTGATTGTATACGAACATGGTGTTTAGGTATCATTCTGATTTACAATACAGGAGAATAAATGGCCAATCCTGGATATTTATCAAATTTTGCCCTCAAATGGACTGAAAATTTAATTTCTGTAACGTGGAAATATGTCGGGCTGCAGACGACATGACGACAGAACCGGTTGATCAATGTCAGAAAATGTCTGATTTTCAAATTACAGTGTGCACGCACCAAGTTAACCATACATAAACATGTCAGTTTTAAGATATGATTAATCTTTATTATCATTTTAACAGTGGAACTCATCTGTGTTTATGATATTCTGAAATTTCGACATTTCCAATATGTTGACCCTAGGTCATTGCATACTGACCTTTCAGTAAGGTCAAGTACTTGTGATATGCAAACCATATGAGTAAAACAAACAAGATTCAGATCTTTAATGCAGATTACGTGCTTCCTAGAAGATATGCAAGGTTGTTAGAAGACTTACAAAAAAAAATCATACAAAAGTCGGTCAAAGTGCCAGTTGTCAACTGTTGTACACATTCGCATATCATATCCTGTTTACTTTACCAGGCCTTGAAAAAATTCTGAAGAACAGAATAAAATGGAGTAAACTTCTAAGATCCGTAGACTAAAGAATAGTAGGATGTGAAATTTCTTGGGAGTAAGCAATATGGCGTACAATTCCTAGATCATTTAGATAGGCTACAGAATAGTAGGCCGTAGAATTCTTTCGTAACAGAACAATATGGCGTAAAATTCTAAGAAATAGTAGAACAGAAGGCCAAAGATCTGTGGTGGTTAAGAAATAGTCACTATTCAAAAGATGCGACGGACTTTGTAGATTTTGTCCCTACTATGGTACATTTGATACATTATACAAAGGGAACACTTCCCGGCGTCTAACCCGAACATCACTTTTATTGTATATATTATGGGCTACCAGTGTTTCTAGACAGTTCTGCTATCACTGGAATCGTTCATTTGGTTTGTAATTTCAACATGAATGTTTGACAGCCATCATTTTATTATTTTATATCAAAGCAAAATCTTTTTAAAACAAACAAACAACGCCTATCTTCATTTCTAAATCAGACATAAAAAATAGTCCCACCCACTTCGTGCTTACCAGGAAACAAAGAAATTAGCCAATGAGATAAGAGACAAGTGAAACACGTGATAAAATCACGTCATGTGACACGAGAACAAAAGAGAACTGTTACTGATAATTAAAATATTATGTCAGAAGACCATTTTGATCTGATTTTAACCAGAAACACGATAAATAACAACGGATCTGATTGCTCCAGACGTTCCTAATTACAGAATATTGTCTCGGCAATCTGACTGGCTAACTGAAACTCAAGCTACAAATCAAAACCGTGAAAACACAAACTGTTTTAGGAAGATCTAGTAAGAAATCAAATACAAACCAGCTGATGCATTTTGAATATTTTAAACATTAAACAGACAGGACAGTGTTTTTTCTAATCTGATTAAAAACGTAATCAAAGTCGTCTGTACTCAGAAACAGGTGAAGTTAGAATTATCACAGTGGCTGCATTTCAAATTTTACAATATTAGCCTGGTTAGATGATGAAATTAATGGGTATATTCCAATAATGCATAACAACCGTTTATGTACAGCAGGGGTCACCATGCCAAAGATGGCAGCTATCACAAAGGTATTCCGAGTCTTTGGCAACTAGCCCTTGATATTTTATATCTCCTGGGAGTAGATGGAATTTAAAATGATATTATATTTTCAGTCCACTATAATAATCAATGGCAAGATTCCAGACATCGCAATACCATCAACCAAACCAACATCACGTACCACACGATGGACCTATATTCCACCAACAAGTTTTATCCCACCCCATCGCCGACCTACCTATAATCCAGCCTACCCAACCAAAATGACCAAAGTGGTACAGCTTAAAAGGTATGGAATGTGTTCAAATTAGAGGATTTTTCAGCAAGATACATGTAGCAACGGTTATTAAGCAATTGGATAAAGAACATTTTAAGGTGATGTTACAATCTAATCCAGAATGGCAAACAATTTCAGAATGAATAAAGTGGTACATACACATTCAATAACGCCTGGATTGAGTTCAAATTAGAGGATTTTTCATCTAACGAAGCAACGAAGGTTATAAAGCACTGGAATAATGAATACGTTAATATTGTATGAATCTAAAAAGTAACGAGTTTTCTTATGTCAGAATGACCATAGTGGTTCAGCTTCAATAAGGTTTGGGATGAGTTCAAATTAGAGAATTTTCCATCAAGATACATGTAGCAACGAAGTTATAAAGCAATTAAATAACGAACACGTTAACGTTACGATTAGATCTAAAATAGCAAACAATTTCTAATGTCAGAATGACCATAGTGGTACAGCTTCAATAAGGTTTGGGATGAGTTCAAATTAGAGAATTTTCCATCAAGATACAATTAGCAACGAATGTATAACACACACGTTAATGTTACAATCTAAAATAGAAAACAATTTTCTGATGTCAGAATTGACAAAGTGTTACACCTGAGATAACGTCTGGAATGAGTTCAAATTAGAGGATTTTCATCACGTTATTGCATTAAAGTACTTACGTTAATGATTCTATGAGTGTTTATGAGGTGGAATTATTACATTAGACTGTCACGATGTTGTAATTATATATTTAACAAGGACCACACATACCATCATAAAACACCTGTACATCTACTGAGCTCATAAAACATCATTATGGGAATCTGAAATATAAACCAAAAACTGCAACAGTTGCACAAGCAAAATTTTTTTTAACATTCACGTTTTCAAAATATCAAAATATATCCATGTGTGATGTGTTCAAGGTTATCTGATTTTGTGAAACTAAAACCTGCGATCGCAGTTGACATCTTGTTGTTTTGGCCTATAGCTAATATGAACTTTTCGATTAATATCTTTTAATGTCTATCATCTCACTCTATTCTTACATCATTTCAAACGAGACGTGCTCACGAAAGCAACCAATAAAGTGAGCTGTCTAGTTAGAGCGCTGTATCACAATTAAATTCCGGTCGCATTTGGTTAGATCCAATTGTTCTGTTAGATAATTAATTAGCTTCTTTTGAATGTGAATCGCGACCATTTATTAATTTTGAGTCAGATGTCCGTGGTTCCTGTTATTATAGAATGCTTTAGCAATCGTTTAGACTATCGTAAAGCTGCTACCAATATCCAAGGGCCTTTGCGATAAGAATGTAATAAAACACTAAGTGGAATAATTACAAGATTGAAAATCTGATTAAAAATTGGTATGGTACAAATCGATGCTATCAGTTTCCCTCATAAACATAAAAAGTTAAGTGCAACTTTTTACGATTTTTTTAATATTTCATCACATCTTGGCAAGGATCTTCTTGAGTTTTTAATTATTTTTTTATTTTTTTAAATATTTTTAAACTTGTAAACAAAATACTGATTAATAACAATTAAGAACATACGTAGAAAACGTAAACGAACACTTGATAAAAAAAAATCTTACCAATTGAGATTGATTGATAAGCGTAAAATAGTAATAAAGAATTTTCAACATAAAACGAAGCAATAATCAACAGATGCTATCAGTTTTATTTGGTTCCAATTCAGTTATCTTATTGACATTTTACTCTATTCCAATGTGGTTTTAATTTCTGAGAGCAGTCTCTCTATAGGAATCGATTCAGTTCGCCCCATACGTTCGCCTATGGTCCGTTCGCCCTCTAGAAACGTTCGACCAAGGTCCGTTCGCCCTCTATAAACGTTCGACGGAGATCCGTTCGTTCCTTATGTAAATGTAAATGTCCGTTTTTTGAAATCTGGAATAATAAATATTCATAATGTTACATGATTTTTAAACCGACCATCCAACACACTCCCACATACGGTTTGTTTTGTAGATATTAACACACAAAACAGGTGCCTTGTTAATCGAGGTCAATTTGATATGTTAACCGCTTCATACGAACCTTTTTGGGGTAGTCCAATCTATTTATTGATACGATGGTGTAACTCTGAGCAACTGGTGGGATCTGTGATTTTTCCTTCTTCGGCACACTCTGTGAGATACAATCCTTCCATTTACCGCTAGATGCAATCAATCCTTGAAATTCTAGTTAAATCACAGATCAGACTCTACCATACATGCAAAACTCCGATACATTTCAATTTTTTTGCTCTTAAACGAGACATGTAGGCTTATTGATATTCAGAAAAGATCATAAAGAGCACACAAAAAACAACAAAACCATGCAGCCTTATCCATTCCATCGACAATTAATAATAAATTTCTCCATAAAAACAATTTATTTTATGAGAGGAAACGGGAATTGGGAACGAGAATATCCTCTTTAAGACAAGCAAATAGGTTGAACTGATCAACCTAGGCGATATTAGAAAGATTAAACTTACTCTCAGAGACAAGTATGATTTATTTTACAATTACATCTATCTATAATCAATATCCAGCTATCTACTATTTTTTCTTGAAGAGACCGTATATTTATGTGTGCTTTACGGAAGCCTTTTACGGCCATTATATTTTAGTACATATATTTTAATAACATATTATTTCACAATTATATCCTTTGTCTTGATGCGGCTGAATATTTCTGCATGTTTTATGAAAGCCTTTTGCGGCCCTTATATTGTAGGCTACACACAGTGGTTGTTTTACGTGTATGTTTGATGGGTGGATAAAAATATTGACAATTACTTAAATCTACAATAATATCCAGCTATCTACTATTTTGTCTTGAACAGGTCGTGCTTGCTTTACGGAAGGCTTAAGTGGCCATTATAATGTGGGCAATATATGGTGTCTTTATACGTGTATGTTCGATGGACGGATTAAAATTATTTGACAATTCCATAAATCTTTTATTGATTTTCATCTACTGTACGAAATTTCCGAATATTTTTTAAGTTAGATTACCGTGTCTGTCGGATATTTCCGTAAATTTATGGAAGCCTAGTTTGACCTCTATTTCCATTTCTTTGTTTCTTTTTTCATTATTGTGATTCAGAGAGCGATTTGCTAATTGGCAAGTTCCAGAGTGCCCGATCCATGCATAGTTTGAGATAATAAGCTATCATTGGGATTTTCAGCTGGATAATATTCGTGTACATGTTTATGTGTTAAATGGAAAACTTATCTGGTGGTTCTGATGAAAAGAAATTCCGAGGCCCCTCGATCGTCACGGAATGTGCACGAATAAGAAATTGGGAGTCGGAAAAAACGAAACGAATAAACTTTACCACTCGGAATTGGTTGGAAATGTTTTTGTAACCCTGAAATGATTTCTTAAATAAGTTATCCGTATCGCCATGTTCTTTTTCTAAGTGTAACAACATTATGAAGTCGGTTTCCCTGAATGTGACCGGAATATCCATCAACCTATCATTGTTGTAATGAAGTAAATATTTAATCAAATAAAAGAACGTTCGTGACCAGGAATGAAGCTAGATTCTTTATAGCTGATCTCTAATCTCAATAATTTACTCCATTTTGTCTCAAGAGTCTTCTCTAAATTAAGTGATCAATGGCACAATCTATCAGTCAATGATAGGTATATGTCTGCCACAGGGATCCGAAATCACAGACCGTTCTATAGGTGGTAAGCTTGTTCTTCTTCGTCTTGGTTAGTATGATATCCTCTTCAGTGACAAAGCCCTATGTAGAAAGCACTCGACCAAAGATAACTGAAATTCGCTGCCAATGTGTTGTCACATGCTTCTCGTGAAATGAATCTATAGCATGCTCGCTCTTCTGTGATGTTCCATCTGATGCCACAATCAGACAATCCGATATATCATGATACATGTCGAGCAATTGTTGCCTATCTTGCGACATCCGCTATAGTAAATTTTGTGGTGATGTCCACCAATGACGATTTTTTGGTTTTGGACTCAAGAGCGTAGCCATGATCTCGAGGATAAACGTAATCGTTTCCCTATATGAGCTTACCCCACGGATGCCATACTTTAGTATGTGTACATTCAATTGTGAAACCCACACAGGTGAGATCAAAAAGGAATTCGCGCTAACTTACTGACAAAATTACTCTTGCATCTTATGACATTGTCAAGCTTCATAAGCATGAAAAGATACAAAACAAAATGGCGTATAACTTCTCATCTTCAAACAATTGTTGATTGTGATGGCCCGAAGGCATACACGCCATTTCAGTTTACAATTTCTTTGATTTGTTTACATACAAAGTATGAAAATCCAATTTAAAATGGCGTTAAGTTTTATTAAATCTACACTTCATTTATTGACACCTGATTAAACTTGTTTCCCTAATCATTAACAGGAAGTTGTCAATGAATCATTTTACAGGCCCGCAGTTAATATTGCTTGCCATTTCATTGCTAAAAAATGTCGTCTTTTCAAGATTGTTTGATGTATAAACAATGCAGGCCTATTGTGATAGATGCAAAATAAAGAAATAAATAACCAATAATTCATGTCAAAAGAAATTCATTGAAAATTGTACATTAAAGTACAGCACAGCACAGCACATGTACAGTAGAGCACATAATGAATTCACATGAAATGGCCAGGTGACCACAGTTGAACCTACAGCATAATAGCACCGATAAATACAGTTCAGATCAACCAAAAGTACAAGAGCACAGGTACAATAGAGCACAAGTACAATAGAATACAAGCAAATGTAAAAATGACATATGTGCAATACAGCACAGGTACAAAACAGTAACGGTACAATAAAGCACAGGTACGATAATGCACATGTACAATAGAGTATCGGTACAATAGAGTGCAGCTACAAAAGAATACAGGTACAATAGAGCACAAGCAAAGGTAAAAATACCATTTGCAATTCAGCACAGGTACAAAATAGTACCGGTACAATAGAGCACGGGTACAAAAGAGCACAGATACACTAGAGCACGGGCACAAAAGAGCACAGGTGCAATAGAGTACATTAAACCATGGTACATCTATTCACAGTACAACAAACACAACCCGTTCTGCACACCTTACATGAGTGCAGATCTGACAATGCACTTTATCGACCCAAATGAAACATGTCAGAACAACCGGACATTTTTCATAATGTTTAATGGACTCGTTTATTTCTCAGATGATTACATTAACTTTCAAGTATTTACTGAGTAAAATGTACTGAAGATCGTGACACGTTAAAATCAACACTTGAAAATACTACAATACGTAAGCGTTGTTTAATGATTGTATTGCAGCATGTATAAGAGATTGGGTTCTTTGATTTCTCGCATTATTGTGGTAAATTTCTTATGTTACGTTGGAAACTAGACATGATCATCTTACCTTACTCTGTCACTAGACATGATCATCTTACCTTACTCTGTCACTAGACATGATCATCTTACCTTACTCTGTCACTGGACATGATCGTCTTAATTTACTCTGTCACTAGACATGATCATCTTACCTTACTCTGTCACTGGACATGATCGTCTTAATTTACTCTGTCACTAGACATGATCATCTTATCTTACTCTGTCACTAAACATGGTCATCTTATCTTACTCTGTCACTAGACCTGGTCATTTTATTTTACTCTGTCACTACACATGATCATCTTATCTTACTCTGTCACTGGACATGATCGTCTTAATTTACTCTGTCACTAGACATGATCATCTTACCTTACTCTGTCACTGGACATGATCGTCTTAATTTACTCTGTCACTAGACATGATCATCTTATCTTACTCTGTCACTGGACATGATCGTCTTAATTTACTCTGTCACTAGACATGATCATCTTACCTTACTCTGTCACTGGACATGATCGTCTTAATTTACTCTGTCACTAGACATGATCATCTTATCTTACTCTGTCACTACACATGGTCATCTTATCTTACTCTGTCACTGGACATGAACATCTTATCTTATTCTGTAACGAGACATGATCATCTTATCTTACTCTGTCACTAGACATGATCATCTTATCTTACTCTGTCACTAGACATGATCATCTTATCTGACTCTATCACTAGACATGATCATCCTTTTTTACTCTGTCACTACACATGATCATTTTATCTTACTCTGTCATTGGATCATCTTATCTTACTCTGTAACGAGACATGATCATCTTATCTTACTCTGTCACTAGGCCTCTGATCATTTTATCTTACTCTGTCACTAGACAAGGTCATTTTATCTTACGCTGTCACTAGACATGATCATCTTATCTTTACTCTGTCACTAGACATGATCATCTTATCTTACTCTGTCACTGGACATGATCAACTCATCTTACTCTGTCACTAGACATGATCATCTTATTATACTCTGTCACTAGACATGATCATCTTATTATACTCTGTCACTAGACATGATCAACTCATCTTACTCTGTCACTAGACATGATCATCTTATCTTTACTCTGTCACTAGACATGATCATCTTATCTTACTCTGTCACTGGACATGATCAACTCATCTTACTCTGTCACTAGACATGATCATCTTATCTTACTCTGTCACTAGACATGATCATCTTATTATACTCTGTCACTAGACCTCTGATCATCTTATCTTACTCTGTCACTAGACATGATCATCTTATCTTACTCTGTCACTAGACATGATCATCTTATTATACTCTGTCACTAGACCTCTGATCATCTTATCTTACTCTGTAACGAGACATGATCATCTTATCTTACTCTGTCACTAGACCTCTGATCATTTTATCTTACTCTGTCACTAGACAAGGTCATTTTATCTTACCCTGTCACTAGACATGATCATCTTGTCTTTGTCACTGGACATGATCAACTCATCTTACTCTGTCACTAGACATGATCATCTTATTATACTCTGTCACTAGACATGATCATCTTATCTTACTTTGTCACTAGACATGATCATCTTATTATACTCTGTCACTAGACATGATCAACTCATCTTACTCTGTCACTAGACATGATCATCTTATTATACTCTGTCACTAGACATGATAATTTTATTATCCTTTCTCAATCGATCATTGTGCCTTTCTTGACAAGATTAAAAATGCGACCGCATTGCATAATAACTGTAGGGCCCCTAGTGAAGCAGGGCATGTTCACAATTTATGGTTTCAGAGAGTTCACAAAGCTTATCACTTTACATTCAATTCTGTAACTAACCAGACAGAAGCGTCTATTGCATCATTCTAATTATCTAAATGATAAAATTGTTTTTCGAAATATATCGACATAAGTAAAGTATATCAAAAGGGCGACTGCTAAACTTATCCGTCACTAGTTTCAACTGTCTACGACACATCATATAAAACAATTTGTCAAAATTGAAAATTGATAGAAAAAATCATTTTAAAAGAACCAACCTTTCAATCCATCAAACTAATACGAATTCATTTCACTCACAAGGTAGACTGTGTCTATAAAAACCACTAACACTAACAAGTAGCCCGAACAAGTTGGAAGTCGTTTCTGCTATACAATTTCTTATTGAAAGAACTCTCAACAAGTTCGTTCTCTCTCTCGTTAGTTCTTTAATCAAAACTCAATCTACAACCTTATTGCTTTGTCCAGTATTAATCGATTTCTTTACGTGACAATAGAGATTGAAAGAAAACAAAGCTTTGATTATCCAGTTAAATAAACGCCCCAGAGTGAATAAACTTCCCGTGGGAGAGGTTTTCGACCTTAACACCCCAGTGGTACATGTATGATGTACACGAGAGCTACTCACGGTAACCGTTGCACGAAATATTTCACAGATCGTCGTTAATTCCTAGATGAAACAAAAATATTCCGATTCCATAGAATTTTCAAATTCCACTTCGTAATCCTAGATTCAGTGCAGTGTATTATGTGAGAATCTGAAAATTGTGTACATGGCAAGCGAAATAATTCCATTTTCGTTGCCGCATTCATTCCCTTTCAATTCAACGGCCCAGTACAATATCATTCATTAGCAGTGCGTATTAAGTGCAGAACAAGAGGATGGGGGGGGATGGGTTGTGGATTGTGTCCCCAATTGTACTCCGGCATCATTTCTAACAAATCTAATTTTTACAAGTATTGCCCCGAAATATGTGTCAGATTCCCCCAAAGTAATGTTTTTTTTTCAACTGTGAAGATCCCTCTAAGAGCTCCATGAAAGGCTTGCATCTATGCGATTCCCCAGAGGCGCTGCATTTTGAATTCAACCTCAACAGTTGTCCCCCCTATTGAATAAATCCGCCACTGAAAAATACGGAAGTGACGTCACACCTTTATGTGCGTCTCAGGTAAAAAAAAAATATGAAACCTTTGCTTAATAATTAAGGATGGTCTATTACTATTTTCAGTTGAAAGGAAATTAAGGCGTCATAATTGCCACTTATCCTTCCTAAGATAATCTTACCAATGTAGCCTCGCTTATACAGACGCTTAAACACCTGTAAAATTTGAAATTCTGTGGATCTATTCTTGAATTGAAATTGATAACAATGTAATATACATATTATTTTATCTTCTCTTTAGAATAACTATATCGCAAAAATTTATAAGAATTTTTCAATTTTAGATTCAATTTTGAAATATTTTTTTTTTTGAAATGAGATTTTTGAGATATTAGAATATTACATGTTAAAATTTGGCATGAAACAAACAACAAACTATTTAATGGAATTGAAATGAATCTATGTTAGAAAAATAGAACAGGAGGCCTTGAATTTGTCAATCATCACAATTTGCAGCATATTGCAGTCAATTCTCAATTAAATTTAGGTTAAAATATTAAGGTTTCAGTGAGGTCAGCAATACTTTAACCTTAATTAGATAGGTAGAGAAAACATTGTAACTAGAATTTTGTAGTAAAGAAATTTTTCTTAAAGGGATACTACGTCTTACAATAATATAAAATTTAAGAATTTTAAACTTCGCAAATAAGAGCCAGTAGATATACCTGGTGTCATAAATAACATAACAGGATCCTTATATAACCCGATAAATCCAAAAAACTTAATAATTATCCATAAATATGCAATTAACTATTGACAAACGCTTAATATTATGATTAAGTATTTTTCAATAATTAGGCCTACTTAGTTTTATGATTTTTCCAATTTTACAGATTTTACAGGGATTCTGTTATAACTTTATGACACCAGGTAAGTTCACTGATGAATATATACTCATATTGACCATTCTTGAGAACTTAAATTTTATGTTCATTCTAAGACGTAGTATCACTTTAATATGCAATAAATGAAAAGAAATTCCGTACTTGCTTACTGTTTTGTTCTATATTAATATGGGCAAAAAGATATTTTGTGTCTCCACTGTAATCTAACCAGTTTTTACCGTCACATGTTCCTATGACGATATTTGTAACCAATCATAGCGTATCATCTTTAGTTATCAAGGAGCGGGTCTTATACTTACATGAAACACTTTGATGTGTTGAAAATAACATCATTAGAACGGGAATGAGTGGAAAGCTCTTTAGATTTCAAAGGAGATGAAAAAAAAAATCTGAAAAATATTGTTATCGAATTTTTATTTAGTCCCCATTTAAAAACTCTATTTTCCACTTGATAGAGACTTTTAACTTTCGAATGTAACTATAATATTGCCTAAATGGATCAAAGGCTAGATGTTGAAAAGACTCGCACTTCTTTTAAAAAATAAAAAATAAGATAGCAATATATTGAATAAATCTTTTCTTTAGACCGAGTAAACTCACGCCCAATTTCATGAATGAAGATCTTTCCTTTGAAAAAAAATCTCACCAACTGTTTTGGTTTAAAAGTAAGGCAAAGTGCATCGAATTGATAAATAAACCAAATTTATGAGGACCTAGATTTTGTAGATTTGATTGAAAACAGAAAGGCTTTTATTTACTATAATGATAAATACCATGTGGTTAAAAGTTTTAATATTAAATTTAGAAATTTATTATCAAATACCGCCAACACTTGCTACTGTTTTCTTCTTAAAATACTATATTTTCAAGCCTAATTTGTCATTTCTGTATTTAGGAAATTCTGATTTTTTATGTCTAACTTGTCATTTCATTCAGAAAGATTTATAGATATTTCTTCTGACATTGTAGCCTAGTATCTTTAATTACGTCACTACCGAAATCATTTAAAATACAACTAATACGGGATTAACGACGTCAAGAATCCAATTTCCATTATTTACGTGAATGAAAAGGCAGACCGTATATTAAATTATTATAGCATTAAGTTGCTGGAAAAGAAATGGTGTTCGCTTACTTTTCTGCGCCTGAATTGAGCTATCGAGACAGACAACGCCGTGCATTGTGCAATTAGATAACTGTCTTATGGACACAGATTTTCTTCCTGCGTCACATGCTATTATTAGTTAAGTCTCCAACACCGTAACATGGTGCAGAAAAGTAGAATGTAAAACTCCATTCATTTCATTTCTAACACTGTAGGTATAGGTAAATTCTAATTACAGTCCGTAAACAAACCAAATCTAAAAATAATTTAGACATTCCTTCCCAACTGAGCGTCATCAGCCCGTGTCCAGTCCCCTACCTCTCTCCCGTCATCCTCCGTGAAAACGTGAAATAATTACAAACGTTGAAAACCTTACCTTGTAGTTATTTCGTTCGAACTGATTTGTATAGAAATGGTGCAGGTTTTGTCACGTGAGAAAAATTCTAGTTCACTTTTCACATAGTAACAGTTTCAATCTATCAAAATAATCAGTTTTTGCAGTAAATTTTTAGTTTTCGTGTTTTCTCATTTCCTCACACAGTTTTTAGCCTTCACAGAATACTTTTATACTAGAATAAAATCTAAACCACATTTTAAACGGGTAAATATTAATGGTTCACAACTAATAAATAAATTCAAATGTACTTCGTTGGAATAGTCTTTGAAATGGTAAATGGTATTCGCGATAATTACGTCATAATGTAATCAAGTTTTCTAAAATTAAAGGAACCAGTCGTCCATAAACCAAAATGGTTCAAAAAGAAGCCAAAAATGTAGATAACTAGAAAATCTCTCTGAACATTTTTGTGTAGTGGGAGTAATCCGTCAGGCTTTAATCCAATATTAGTAAACTGTATTTACTGAGTAACTTTGTTTGAAAATTTAAACTGCTATAGACACCTGGAATATTTATACAGTCTATACACTAAGGCCTTAAAGGGACAGGTGTGCCGTTTTTGTTACCATTCGTACCTTAGTCTCAGAAACGGACATTTTTTAGCTAAGCAAATCAGTAATAATGTTCACAGCTTATCGTCGAAATTTGAGCCTTCAAATCCAAGTGTATCAATAATTATCTATGATTGAAAGTTATTTTAACGAGTCGTCATTTTAAGAGACTTTTTTGAATATCTGTTGATGACGTCATGCGCATACAATAGACTCAATCATCCTGTCCCACTTAGTCTACGCACAGCTGACGAAGATGTCTTGGTGTCA
The DNA here is from genome assembly GCF_000327385.1 of Lottia gigantea. Lineage (NCBI taxonomy): Eukaryota > Metazoa > Mollusca > Gastropoda > Lottiidae > Lottia > Lottia gigantea. The sequence continues at coordinate 140,827 of NW_008707370.1, forward strand.
GAGACTATATCAATAAGACGTTCAACTTTCGAATATCCCAAGAAGAAATAAATAAAGAGTTTTCTTGTTTGAGGTCTGTTTGATGAAATTATGTGATTTTCGTATAATTCGATAACTTTTGAAGAGTATTTACATATATTCAAGATTCAAATCGACCCCCCAAAACGGTGCACCTGTCCCATCAAACTTCAAACTTTCCAGCAGCGAGTCACCATGAACTTGGAAGCACAGATTTTACCAATTTAAACTACCAACCAACATTTTATTATATTATAGAAATCTTTAGCTTATCCGACTGTATTCCTTGCTGCGAGTGCGTCATCAAGAACCGCCATTCAATTTTAGTGTCCTTGAAATTAAAGGGACAAGTGCGCTATTTTTTTTAACTTATCATACTTTAGTCTCAGAAACGGGAATTTTTGTAGCCAAGCCAATTATTAGCTCACCGTCGAAATTCGAGCCTTAAAATCCATGTGTGTACAAAAATATCCGCGTTTGAAAGTTAAAAAGACGAGTCGTCTCTTTCTTTTTTTGAGACACTGTCATATATAGAAAAGACATAATTACATAAAATAGAAAGAGAAATTCCTAGTTTGAGATATTTTTAAGGCATTTTGCGATTTTCGTACATTTCTTGTACTTCTGCAGACTATTTATATATATTTAGACTCAAATCAACCCCCTAAAATAGCGCATCTGTCCCTTTAAAGTAGCATATCTATTTTCAATTTTCACCCAAGGCAAGACCAACAAGTTTTTTTACGTTTATTCGAAATAGGCTACTTGCTGCTGAGAGTATATCATGACTGACTTTCTTAAAGGTATTCTACCCCTTAGAATGAGCACAAAACATAAATTCTCAAACTTGGCCGATAAAAGCATTTATTCAACTGTGGACTTACCTGGTGCCATAAATTTACAACAGATTCCCTCTATAATCCGATAATTCCGCAATACCACACAAATTATTCAAAAACGCTTAAAATTTCTAAGCGGTAAAATTCCATCATCAAGCATTTTGACTACAAAAACTAACGCAGCATCTCTTCAGTTCTGAATCGAAGTCAACACGAACGCATCAATGCAAATTCTGGTATACACGCGTACGTCTGGCAATTCATAATAAGCTATTCATGCAGTGATCACACTGAAAGGCGCCTGTCTTTGAAAATATAGAAGATCTAAGTCTCTGTAGACTATCTCTCTGAATTATAATTTCGATTTAAATTCAAATCCAATATTTCACAGAAAGGCTATTCCTTAGACGATCTCAATTAAAATATAGAAAATGGTTTGACTGGCAGAGGTCAATTGATTTGCATTCAAAGTATCTTCGTCCCTCTTATTAGACTAAAGAATCCATTAAGAACTTTAGTAACAAGTTATTTGAATATCCATATTGCATGTACTGTACAATCCGTGCCATATCTAGAAGATGGCTAAGGTTTTATGAGCATGGAAGCCGGCTGTGGTCACGTAGCCCTGGCTCCGCTCACACACACGAACGTAGTTCACAGCCATTTTGAATCTCATCCTCGACTTAATAAGTCGATTTTTGAAAATCATTTGACTTATTAAGTCGAAAAAGAGATTCAAAATGGTGGTGAACTACGTTCGTGTGTGTTTTTTCCAAGTAAGAACCATACTTTACTGCTTTGTATTCGTACACCCATGTATATTTTATGGAACATAAACATAACGTATGATTATTTTTAAAGGAATACTACGTCTTAGAATAAACTTAAAATTTTAAACTTAGACAATAAGAGCATATATTCATCAGAAGATATACCTGGTGTCATAAATAACATAACAGGATCCTTATATAATCCAAGAAATCCAAAAAACTATCTATAAATATGCAATTAACTATTGAAAAACGCTTAATATTAAGATCAAGCGTTTTTCAATAATTACTTAGTTTTATGAATTTTTCAATTTTCCAGATTTTACAGGGATTCTGTTGTAACTTCATTCTAAGACGTAGTATCACTTTAATACATGTAGAGGAAGTGAACGGGCACCTGGCGTAAAGAGGTCGGGTTAGAGACTGTGGTTTATCTTAGGGAGAACGGATCAAGATTCCTACTCCATTCCAAGAATAAATCAATTGTATTGGCCGAGAAGTATTCCTCGACCAATCAGATTTGGTGGTGAATCAAGGACTGAGTGATAAATAGAACAAATTTACGATTATTTAATCCAGCCTATCCTTTTAAATGATATCAAACCAAATTGATAAGAGCAATCACCTCGTGGTTATATTAAAACAATAAAAGTATTGTTTGAAAGTTCTGTAAGTGACTAGGGTGTAATTTTAGTCGAGTTATAGATCAATTCCGATTAGCTTCTTCCTTGATATTTCATTTCTTACTGTAAAAATCTGAAGGTATCCAGTGCTCTGTTTTTCTTTGAAGTTTTCGCATATTTCTGGAACACCTGTGCTTCACTGCTACTGGGTTTGTCAACTCGGCATCCCTTTCAGATGATAGGCTAAGAATATTCATTTATCAGAATGTTTCTAGTGGCTTAATTTATCTTTATCATCTATCAGACTACGGGAATAACTCCCTTTAAACAACTGCTTAAAGAAATGACATTTTAAAGAGATATACCCCCATTAAAAAATTGCTTTTGGTAACAGTATTTTTAACTGATGTAAACGTCTTATTTAATTTCCAAGCTAATAGAGCTCAATTTTCAACTGATGTAGGCTAGCCTACAACAGCTGCAAAGGCACACCCCCGCCTGGAAACTACGCATTAGCCATATGTTAAAAAAATATCATTCTTCGGAAGATAATTCATTATTAGTTTTAATTCTAATCTACTACAACAGTTTCTAAACTCTCAGTAAGATAATTTTCAGCTAATTCAATTCATAATGAATTGGCAAAATGCAGTTTTAAAAACCACAGTGGTCGAACAGCTTTCAAAGAGTAGAAACAGAGTTATTTCCCATTGTGCGTATATTGGAAAACTATTCGGAAAATATCATCATTTTTATATAGGCCTAGATCAGTGGAAAATATTAGTAAACTGCATTTTGGCCAGAGTCAAGATATCTAGTCTATTGCTTGCACAGCTCAAGTTCAACTAGGCTTATACAGAACTTCAGGTAAAAAAATTAGGCACCTGGTTCCCCTACAATTCATCGAAACCTGGGCTGTGTACACGACTCTTATCAACACTTTCATTACCGTAACTTCTGATTTTAGACGCCGTCTTCATTAGCCCACATGGTACAGAAAAGTACGACGTAAAACTCACTTCATTTCTGATTTTAGACAAGACTTTCTGCAGCCTACAGTTTGGTCGGAACATTCTACCCACCGCTTTGACATCTGGCAACTCTGTAGGACCTTTTATAACCGGAAGCGGCATATCTCTCTTGATCACTACAACACTTCTCTCTTTTCCGCTAAGTCTTTATTTTTTTAAAACATATGTGATTGGATTTTCCCTTTCGAAATGTCATGTTAGTGGGACTGTGGAGGTGTGATTTTTCGGGGTTAGAATGCCTATGATTTCCCTCTCCATCTTTTCATCAGGATAAATCAAGTCGAACTCACTTTTAATCTTCATAAAGTTTCATACAAACTTACTACAAAGTCATTTTTCACGCCAGTGTCGGTCACACAACAGTGAGCAAACTTTATGAAGCATACTACCCACCAAATCACAAACAGGATCTGATGACTAATTTGAATTAGCCTGGTGGTATGTGACTGTGAATAATGGAAAAGCAGAAGAGTGAAACAGAAACCTAATGTAAGTAGATCTAAGTATTGTTACGTTTCTTTTTTACCATGTAGTAGGCCTATATAGACTAACATAATTTAAGGGGGCAGTATGCACAATTTCTATTTTTTTTTTTAAAAAGAGGTCTAAACCACTTGGGGTGAAACCACTTTGGGGGAACTTGTAAAGGGAGGAAACTAGTGGCATGATATATCAGTGAATTGTTTTGGACGTCGTGTATCGATACTTGAAGATACCTTTCATTCCTTTAAAGAGTGGAGATTTTTATTAGTTGGATTGTGATATAACAATATTTTTCACTGAAATTGTTAGAAACTTTTAATAAGACAGTGGACGCTAACTACTTTTATCAAGTTTATTACCAGTTATTACAGTTATAAAGTTAATATTTAATCGCATTACCTCATATAGTGATATATATTGTATCGTGACCCTTGTATCACGATATGTATCATATCATGGCATGATTGACGATACCCAGCACTAGAGGAAACCACTACATGCCAACTTGTAGACTTGTATTCGTGAACTTTGTAAACATTTTGACTACTAATGACAATTTGACATTGACAAGTCATCATACTTTTTTTGGACAACCTTTTGCAAAGATGACAGTTTATAATATATATTACCGGTACCGGTACTAATGATAACACACTATAGAGAGTCTGTTTGAATTTGGTTAATAAATCATATTATTTGACTTTGACCTGATGTAATATTATAAATACATCAAAACCTAACATTAGACAATAAATCAGATAAGTTTGTATGGATTGATGTAATAGTAATATTAGATAAAAACTTCATATCTTTAATAAGTTTTGTCCTATTAGTAAATTTGCATTTATCAGTATATTGATTATAAGCCTTCTACTTGGTTAACTTGTAATCTTTTTTTTCTTTTTTTTTCCCCTCGGAAGTTAGTTGGTTAAAGGGATTGAAAGCAGAGCTGTGTAAAATGATTGAAATCATCGATTAGCGTCGCTAGGAATTTATAATTTCGATTATCATCGATATATGTCAAAGTTACATAATATTCTCCATTGTACCCGTTAACAAGTAGTAATCACTTCCACGTAAGTTCCCTTCATCACATGACATACCTACAATAAGCTATAATAACCAATCAAAGCAAGGGTAAACTTCATTCGAAGTATTTTAAAAAAAATTATGTGATTTTCTTACATTTCTAGTTCTTCTGAAGACTACTTAATATATCGTGGGTGACTGCTTGAAACCTTATATATGCCATATTTGGTCATTTTGACTTTGAATCAACTTTGAAAGCTGTTAATAGCGCGAATCTTGTGATCAAAACTTCTTATTCATAGCTTGACTATAAAACAACCCAAAACCACTAATTGAATATCACGTAAATTAACAGTAAATGTAATTATTTTCATATTAATACAAATAGTTTTTTGTGTTTTTCACTTATCATTATGCAAGGTTTCAAGCGGTCACCCACAATAGGTATTCAACAATCAAATTAACAACCCAAAATGGCACAACTGTCCCTTTAAACTGGTTGTTATAAGTCAAATTAAAGAGTATTAATAAAGTAGGAAGTATATTTAAATCATTTCCTTGTTTTGAGGTCATTTATAAAAACAATTCCGATAAAGTAAGGATGAAGAAATTTTCTTTTATTTATTTATTTGTTGAAAGTGACAATGGTATAAGGTGTTATAAGACAAACTCTCTCACGGAAGCACTGGTCTAGGTCACAAGTATAGACTATAGATTTCAGCCTTGGAATACATCTATTTAATAAGAAATAACTTACTTCTGTAGAGATTTACATGATAAAGAAATAAAATTAAAATACAAAGTGATTGCTTCAGACAGTTAATGATAGAGGAACTATGGTACATATGTATTTTTTTATAATTTTGGAAAGTGAAGCTTGTGGAGTTTTTCCTATCTTTTAAGTTGTAAAAGTGAGGATTTTTCATGACTTTATTACAGAAATTTGCTTCCTGATTGACAATTAGTTAATTAGTCTTTTAATTAAATCAGAACAGATTAATTGCAGTGACGTAATTGCTGAGACTTAATTCCAAAGTGCATGTAGAATCAAAATCTCAAATGGTCAATTAGTGATTGGTTACATGTAGTAGATTCTGCGTTTACCAGTCATGTTTGACAATAGTTCTGAATTGTTTGGTAGTTGAAATCAGGGTTCTGTGTATGATCAACATCTATGGAAAAAGGAGGTATTAATTTGAAGAAGGTCAATTTTCTAATTCATCTATTTACAATTTATCATAATTGACCACTCAGAGCTCTAATATTGATGTTATAAGCTTAAGGTGCGGGCACACGAACGTTCTTGGTCAGAGATTTTTGTCGCGGATTGGAGTATTGTCAAGAGTTTCACCGGCATGGGCACCCGAGGAGACAAATATCTCCAGTCGGCCGTTTACCCCGATGTTGATAACCACGTGTGGAGCATGCAATTGAAATGAATCTGATTGGATGGTGACTGTCTGTCATGAGACAAACTTTTTTGATATTTTAAATTCTTTCAGGGACGCGATAATCTTGTGGAAATACGCCAGACTTTACTCCAGACTTGAATTTTTTCTTTCTTTTATGATGCTAGCTCCTTCTCCCCCTTTATAGGGACAGTTGCCAATTGCGGGGTTGAATTGAGTTCTTTTAAAGGGACAGGTGCGCTATTTTTTTGTCCAATCGTACCTTAGTCTTTGAAACATGAATTTTCTACCTAACCTTATCAGTGTTCACAGCTCACTATTGAAATTTGACCCTTTAAGTCCATGTGTGTCCAGAATTATATACGTTCGAAAGTCAAAAAGAGGACTCTTCTTTTCTTTAGACAGTTCCATATATAGAACAGATATTTATAGAAATAGAAAGTAAATTTGCTAATTTGAGGTATTTTTTGAAAGAATTATATGATTTACATGCACAAGTACTTCTGGACTATAAACATATATTTAAGACTAAAAGAAACCCCTTGAAAATGGCAAAGCTGTTCCTTTAATAGAATTTGATTTCAGCTATGGTTTGTTCAATAGATAGAAAAGCTAATATCGAGCTCTCTTAACTAGAGAAGTGAATTATTAAACAACAGTTGGCAGCATGATTGATAGTAATAATAGTTATTTAATGACATCTGTAATTAATCATAGCTTGTTAATTAGAGATGATTATAATTAGCAACAATATTTATTATTTAATATAATATATATATATTATGGTTTGAACATATGTTACAACTATATTATGTACACAAACTTTCAGCTTTACATATTACTTTTCACAAATAAAATCTTATGCCCTGTTCTTCTACAATTCAACAAAAAATGTACTGAAGACTGTTATCACTTCCAGAGCACTGTTAAGCTTCTGATATGCAACTATTCATGAAATTGTGTTGTCATTAAAGATGGGTTTTCATATTTTTTAGTGTCAAATGAAGCAAACTATATGATTAATTGGTGTTTCTAATGAATTATTATATATTCTTAATCATATCATTACGTTTTTATTGCATCTGGGTACAATTAAGAGTTTTAATGAATCATTAAAGTCCATGAATGCCTCTACTTTCTATATAGCTGAAATATAGCTCTTATCACAGTTTGTAAAGCAAATGTTTGGACAAGTCTTAACTTATACAACTCTTTTTATCAAATTGATGTTATAATCTAATGCTGAAATCTATAGTTTTTACTTTAGGGTTGGGCAATATATGATAAACACCTAAATACTGGTATATGAATTTTTATTGTTATTAATATTGCCTGATTAAAAAATACCAAAATATTGTCATTATATTGTGATATATGGTAGTTTTTTTGTCAAATTTTTGTCCAGATAAGATCATTTACACAGTTTTAACATGTTATTTTCATGATTTTAAAAACAAGAGATACTGTTTTTTTTGCATTTAACATGAAGTAGAAAAAAAAAAAATATCCTGTTACCAAAACCAGTAAAAACCATACTTGATAAATATCACAATATATACCTGTATCACAATAAAATATTAATGCTTGATATCGTGATATCCTTTTGAATCAATATCACCTATCCCTACTCTACTAGGCCACTGTTCTAATAACACCCTACACAACTGAATTTAAAAGCATTTATATTTAATGAGCCTATTTATAGAAATTGAATTGAAACTTGAAATTTCTTTATGTGATAGTGTGACAGAAGACCCTTAGCTTTGTTCTTTGTATTTCATAAATCCTGAATGCATTTACATAATTACATTCAATATACATATATTGAAATATATCAGTTGAAATACTGGCAGATCTAAATGTTTGTTTTTGTGTAATTGTTGGGTAACTATGCAAGTCATCCACGCTCTGACCTAATTCTTCTATAAATTGTGTCCGGTATTGTATTATGTTTTTAATTTAATCTTTATTACTCTGATAAAATTTAACAAAATATTTGGACTGTTAAATATGTAGAGCCGTATAGAACATGTGATGACATGTTTCAGGTTCCATATCAGATTTTATGTCAATTTCTATTTTTTTTGGATGACTCATCAACTTAAGATACTGTGATATATAGAAAAGATATATATAGAAATATTGAGTTAAATTCCTAGTTTGAAGTGTTTTTAAAGGAATTATGTGATTTTCATACATTTCTAGTTCTTCTGAGGACTATTTACATATATTCAAGATTAAAATCAACCCCCAAAATGGCAGACCAGTCCCTTCAAGCCCTTAAATTTCGTAGTTTTAGCCCTAAAATTATCACATATTTTTTGTCAACGAGTGCTGGACAGCCTAATATATATATGTTTGATGATCTGATAAATATCATGGATTTCTAAGTCTAAAGAGTTAACTATGAACTAACAAAAGTTGGTTGGTAGATGACAAGTTAACGTTTGCTTCTAGCGGATGCTGATATCGTAAACTAGGTAGTCGTAGTAGTCGGTAGTTGGATTGGTTCAAATTGAATGATTCTGTGTTGTTGGTTTGGTTGTTTGAACTAACAAAATGGAGGAGATATGATTAAGTCCAGTGTTGTTATAAATTGTTGGCCTTAACAACCAGATATTGTATATAGACAGTAATAAACTTCTAATCACAACTAAGCTGATTGTATTAATTAGTGGTTACTAGGTTTAAGCCTGGATTAATATGTAAAGTAGTAATTATAAATTTATAGTACTGTTGAAGTATTTGACTTACTACTTTTAACTGTGTGGATCTATTCTGTTTCATATTTTATAGGTAGGTTTTGACTTGAACTTCTAATTTCAATGTGGTTGAATGTTGAATTTAGAGTTTGATATTTTGTGTTGTGTATTTTCTGTGGGTGATTCCATGCCATTCATGATCTGCTATGTGTAATTCACATATATATACATTTGTGGGGTTTCAGTTAGAGCTTGGCTTCTTTACAGTTATGACATCATTTGCTAGGTTACATTAAAAATTTATGGCTGTTGGTTCTTATCTCGACTGGCGTGTGATATTATAATGACTTTGAATAAGTCAACTTCACTCATAGTTCCAATCGACCCAGCTGTAATTGGGTATGGATAAAGCAGCAAAGATCATTTCCATGAGGTTTGGTCAAAGATCATTTGTGAACCTAAGTTGTTTTCCTTGTACAATATAGATGTTTCTTTCTTTTCTGTAACTCAATTTTGAAATTTTTGATTAACGCAAAAAAACAGTTCAGTGAAACATTAGTGACAATCAAACTTACCATTCCAAGTTTTGTCTAAATCCAAACAATTTCGGAAGCTTTTAATGCGCAAATTTTGGCATATTTAGACTAATCAAGGGCAATAACTCATACACAAGTCCACCAACAACTTGCAAAAGTCAAACAAGTACTAAATCTCTCTAATTTACCTGCTAATAAAGCAAATATTTAATGACTAAGCTAACATTCCTTTGATTTGAAAAAAAAACCACTCTGACATAATGTAAAACAGTTAAGCCAAGGACTGGATAATCAAAAATTATTTCCCATTATAGACCTTATCAACAAGACCAAGAATTTACTGGTACCCCAATTTTTAAGCAGGGTTTAAACGAAAAAAATGAAAGAAGTAAAATTCTTAGTGTACAGGTCTCTTTTTAAGGAATTACAGTATGCTATTTTGAGACAGCTGTATTGATTTGGAAAACTATATATTCAAGGCCTTAATCAACCTCCAAAAAAACTGAACCATGGCCTTAAAACAAAATTAACAGGATCATTAAACAACTGGTAATTGATGGAGAACAATATGAGAATATTGGCTGGAGGTTATTTTGATAATATATAATATATCTATTGTTAATACTGAACAATAGGTAGTTATGAAGGTCTTATAACATGGCTGATATAGATCTTATTTCACATATAGCCTCAGGTGTCGTTTGATAAAATTTATACATATATATGTCCAGAAGGCAATTTGATATTGCTTGATAGAGATTCAGGAGATTGTTTTCTGGAGTATCATTTTTGAAGAAAGATATCTGGACTTTTTATTGCCTGAGCACTTGTCTTCTGCAGGTATTAACAAAACAATATTTTTTTCTGTTAGTTCAAGGTAAGGGTGTGGTTTCTATATCTAGATTTGAAATGGAGTTTAATGATTCTGATTTTTTTGTGCTTGTTTGAGTTAATGAAAATAGGCATTGCCATGCAATTAAGATTGCAATTAAGAAAATTTTACCAAATTGTATTAGCCAAGGGTTCTTCAACATGTATTTGCTCTAGCACACAGGCACATTGTACAATCCCCTGTCAGTGATACAGGTAAGAGGGGATGACATGGAAAAAGCATCTAGTCGTTCGGATGGGACAATAAACCAAGGCCCTGTGAGCTACAGGCTGTACACATTAAAGATCCCTTGACAGTTGTAAATTGAGAAAGAGCAGGCTAATGCCGCTGTCCTGGTAAAATTTCTCTCATTGCACCCTGCATGGTATTGCCTGTCTTCATTAGACTACATGGTGCAGAATAGTAGGAAATTCCATTCATTTCATTGTACTATCAAAATGACTTCGTGTTCTCTATGGCAATGAATAACCTAGTGTCATTGACATTAGGATTCAAAATCTTTTCAAAATAAACACTCAACTTAGTTGTTTGCATGTATGTGTTGAATTCGCTGAACCAAGTCTTCTCCAATTTAAAACTGTGAATATGAAAATTGAAATTTACATATAGAGGTTATCCTATGCCACTTGCCTTGTGGCCATGACACTTACAAAAATATCTACAGCAGTAAAAAGATTGATGAATGATACAGTGTTACTTTTTGCTTGTCTTTTCATATCACTGTACATACTGTATCCCTGTTATCACATGTATCGTATCATAGCTGAGGATATCCAAATAGTAGAAGTTAGCAACCGAGAGGATACTACCCCATATACTTAGTTTTATCTTATATATAGGTTAGTTATAAAGTTTATAGCCTGGAGTGTTTACACTGTTTAAACTCATCTTGGTGATATATATTGTACAAAGTTACCACTCCCTGACCCTTGTATTACATTAAAGATAGTTTTAATATGCCACATATATTGTTGGCACCCCTATCGGTCCGTCGGTCCGTTCGTCTGTCCGTCAACGTCAATTGCTCTACACTATCTAAAAAATAGATTTTTTGATGGAATCAACTGAAATCCGGTATGTTTATACATATTCATAAAACGAAGATCAAGTTCGAATTTGAGCCATTTTCGACCGTTAGATGCAGAGTTATTGCCCTTGTCCCAAATTCTTGAATATTTACCATCCGCATGCCGTGGTGGGCGCATATGGCTGTTGTCCACTATCCTAATAGGTATTGACGACCTGGGTCCTTATTTTCAATATTTTCAGTGTCCTGGATATACACAAAAAATTGATAAAAATCTCTTTACAATCCTATTTTTGTTACTATTTGTACCTTAGTCACAGAAATGTGAATTTTTACCTAACTATTCAGTAATAGTGTTCACAGATCATCCTCTTGATTTGAACCTTCAAATCGATGTGTTTCCAGAATTATTCATGTTTAAAAGTTAAAAAGACAACTTGTCCATTCTTGAGACACTGTCATATAGAAAAGATATATATAAATAGTTAAAGAAATTCCTAGTTTGAAATATTTTTGAAGGAATTATGCGATTTTCATACATTTCTAGTACTTCTGAAGACTATTTACATATATTCAAGACTATAATCAATCCCTTAAAATGGCACACCTGTTAAAATTTTTTTGATAACAAGAAACCTGAAAAGATAACAGATTTAATTCTGTAAAAGTTACAAGACAGAGAAAATCGATGAATGTAGATTCACTGTATGTAGCTGATAAAGTGCAGCTATATATGGGGTGCTCCAAAAAACAAACTAAAACTTTTTTTTATAAATTTAGGCCATATTATTTTGACCTTGATTATAGATGGCAGCATATTTAAAATTCCCTGTCAAAAATTTCAATGTTGAAATTTATCATTGTCATTTGAAATGGGGGCGTATATTGTCCATGTCCGTCCAACCGTTCAGAATTGCTCACAAACACTCCACAAGACACAATTCTTGATGGATTTTGACAAAACTTGGTATGAGTGTTCGTAATCACCCAAGGATGAACCCTATTGAAAATCAGAAGAGTCGAAAAATATTAAGTATTATTTATTGTAAATACTATCTTGCCTGGCAAGCTATTTTATTATCTATTTATTGTAAATAGTCATGTGAGCACAATTTCCAGCAGAAACTGCCCACTTAGTCCATGAAAATTTTGCCTTCTGAATTTAAAATTTTCTGTTATGTACAAAAGATGAATGGCCAGCTCCAATCCCCTGATGGCAATCCAATGGTTTACAATGTGTTTTCTCTAGCTGATAAAATTTACAATGGGGATGATCTGGAGGAACAAAATACCTCTGGACAGAACTGAAAGGGCAAAATCTTCTCGATGTAGATCGGATTTCAGATATTTGTATCATAAATGGTGACCTCATTGAGCATTAGTTCAATTTTAAGAGGTGAAATTATAGTTATTATTTTTTGGCATTATATTTTTTGACCAGGTTTAACCTTTTGAGCTGAAATTTGGTGAACAGCTACCTTACTTCTCCATTATTGTCAGTTCAAAATATTATGACCTTAGCTTTGATACTTTATGAATAATCCTGGAAAAGTGTTATCGTTTTTTGTTGACCCACCTAATTTCATATAAAAATAAATATTATTATCAATATGAATATAATGTGCTAAAAATAGAATGAAATTGTTATGAATGCTGGATGGTATGAATTGATTACAGAATAAAATAATATTGGAAACAATCTGTTGCTTGCTGTTACATAGAATAGGTTATTTCTACAAAGTCAGGTTATTCTGACAGAGTCAGATTATTCCTACAGAGTCAGGTTATTCCGACAGAGTCAGGTTATTCCGACAGAGTCAGGTTATTCCGACAGAGTCAGGTTATTCCTACAGAGTCAGGTTATTCCGACAGAGTCAGGTTATTCCGACAAAGTCAGATTATTCCTACAGAGTCAGGTTATTCCTACGTTATTCCGACAGAGTCAGGTTATTCCTACAAAGTCAGATTATTCCTACAGAGTCAGGTTATTCCGACAGAGTCAGGTTATTCCGACAGAGTCAGGTTATTCCGACAGGTCAGGTTATTCCGACAGTGCAGGTTATTCCGCAGAGTCAGGTTATTCCTGTAGAGTCAGGTTATTCCTATAGAGTCAGGTTGTTCCTACAGAGTCAGGTTATTCCTACAAAGTCAGGTTATTCCTATAGAGTCAGGTTATTCCTATAGAGTCAGGTTATTTCTACAGAGTCAGGTTATTCCTTCAAAGCTATTTCTTCAGAGTCAGGTTATTTCTACAGAATCAGGTTATTCCTACAGAATCAAGAGGTTTATTCTTTTTATGTGTATCAGGGACACTGATAGCATCAATTTGCAATATTTAAATTTTCAGTCAGATATCTATGGGTCTTGCAATTCCACTTAAACTTTTATGACAATACTTTTGCTTAAGCTGTTAATATTACATAAGGCCCTTTGCGATACTGATGTCATAAAACACTTAAATTTTAGTGGAATTGCAGGCACCATGCCAGTTTAATTAGGAACATCGAAAGGAATTATTTTCTGTTCTGGAATATTGTTTGAATTATTCAAATCTTTTCTGTCTTTTCAGGGGAAGTAATCAAGATGAACCACAGTATTGATGGTGCCTCCTGAATATTTGTCATGGCATAAAAGACCACCAGACTTCTGATAGTACTGTTTTTAGCATTCATTCATACTATTTAGCATAGACCCACCGCTCTCATCGCGAAATTTTTGAATCGAAAAAATGTATCATTATATACGACACATCCTTACCTTGTTAGTATTGTGCCTTTTTATCATCTTTGTGGGAGTTGGAAGTGGAAGTATAAGACTTGATAACAAGCCTCATAAGATAATTGATCCATTTAAGGAATACGGAACATTTTGGGCGTGCATTTTACTTTTTATACGTTTTCTGCCTGTGATAACATTACCTCTGGCATTATTTAATTTCTTAGGTATTGTCTGTTTTAACACCCACCCTGTCAAACCCGCACTTAAGGCGTCTGTGTTATTTGGTCCATTTCTGTGTTTTCGTGTCGTCACGCGAGGTATGTTTCCAGCACTTGTTAAACGTAACGTGGAGCGCAATATCGAAAAATGTATAAAATTAGGATTAACCAATTTTGTGTTTGAAATAGCCACCGATTCGTCAATTGGAATTCAAAGTTCGGGACAAGTGCGGGAAATAGTCGTCCCAGAAAAATATCAGACCAAGAATGGCACATTATATAAAGCTCGAGCTCTTCAGTATTGTTTAGAAGAGGAGGTAAATATCTTGAGTGATAATGATTGGATAATTCATTTAGATGAAGAAACTTTAATAACGGAAAACAGTTTAATAGGCATAATAAATTTTATTAATGACGGAACTTATAGTTTTGGTCAAGGGGTAATAACCTATGCCAACGAAGAAATTGTTAATTGGTTTACAACCTTAGCTGATTCTATACGAGTTGGTATGGATTATGGAATTATTCGATTCACCCTAGGTGCCTTACATCGCCCTTTGTTTAGCTGGAAAGGATCGTTTGTTGTGTCAAATGTGAAAGCAGAAAGGGACATTACTTACGATTTTGGAAAAAATGGCAGCATAGCAGAAGATTGCTTCTTTGCTCTTCATGCTTGGAATAAGGGATATAAATTCGGCTGGATTCAAGGTGAAATGTGGGAAAAAAGTACTTTTACAGTGTCTGATTTCATTAAACAACGTAAACGATGGGTCCAAGGAATTATCATGGCTCTTTTACATAGTGATATTTCCTTAAAATATAAAATTGGTATACTTAACATTATTGTGTCTTGGTACGTGATGCCTTTATCAACTCTTAATTTAATCTTAATTCCCCTGTTTAACTTTACAGTGTCACCCATTATCAACTGTATTTTACTTTTTGTTGGCGGCTTCATGACCTTTCTCTTCACATTTGGAGCTGTTAAATCATTTTCATCCAAAAGACATACGTTATTACTAATAGTCCTGGTTATAGTCATAGTAATAATGATTCCTGTTTTTACCATGGTAGAGACTATAGCTGTCGTCTGGGCTGTGTGTTCGCGTCAAGGTGGTTTTCACATCGTTAAGAAAGACATTCAAGAATCTCCCATAATGAGTACTGTTTGATGGGGTTGATTTTATAGTTTGGATTATTTTCCGTACTTGGGTTGTAATTCAGTCATTGCCTTTAATTGTTAGTTTTTGTAAAAGTTTGCCAAAGGACATTTTGGCCGTATGAGTTCCCATGGAAATGCTCAAACGACTCTATTTAAAAGTTTCATACAAGTTCAAACTAGAAAACTATTTAAGCAATCACCATTAGACGCTATTAAAAATGAAAAAAAGTCTCATTATTCAAGTCTTTTACTCCTTCAATATATTTTTAATGCTATAATTTGGATTATCCAGACAGAAAAAATACTTATAAAAGAATTTTTTTAGGACTTAGAATTCCGAATAAATTTTTGATTCAAAATTTTTCTAATTAATTTTAACCTAATATCAAAACCTAATATTATTAATTAAATGTCCATTATCTTAAACTAATATTATAACTGAATGCAGCATCCACTAGCAAAACCTAATATTATAACTGAAATGCAGCTTCCACTAGCAAAACCTATTATTATAACTGAAATGCAGTTTCCACTATCAAAACCTATTATTATAACTGAAATGCAGCTTCCACTATCAAAACCTAATATTATAACTGAAATGCAGCTTCCACTATCAAAACCTATTATTATAACTGAAATGCAGTTTCCACTATCAAAACCTAATATTACAACTGAAATGCAGCTTCCACTATCAAAACCTAATATTATAACTGAAATGCAGCTTCCACTATCAAAACCTAATATTATAACTGAAATGCAGTTTCCACTAGCAAAACCTAATATTATAACTGAAATGCAGCTTCCACTATCAAAACCTATTATTATAACTGAAATGCAGTTTCCACTATCAAAACCTAATATTACAACTGAAATGCAGCTTCCACTATCAAAACCTAATATTATAACTGAAATGCAGCTTCCACTATCAAAACCAAATATTTTAACTGAAATGCAGCTTCCACTATCAAAACCTAATATTATAACTATTACAAACTTTGTCTTATACCTTGACTGCAATAGCCACCATTCGTGTGTTATGGACTCTAAATTGATACATCTGGTATCCTGTATATACAATCCCCAAATATTTCAACAAATTTATTCCTCATAAATATTGAAATCTTTTCATTAACTGCAGAGAAGAAATTACCGCTTCAGTTATCATTTAAATTCAAAAATACAACTCTGATTTTATTAATAAAATTAGTATTAAAGATGGGTTTCCTTATTTTTTTAGTGTCAAATTAAGCAAACTATTTGATTAATAGGTGTTTCTAATGAATTATCATGTATTCTTAATCATATCATTATGTTCTTATTGCATATAATTTCAACCAATCCTAAATGTCCATGAATGTCCAGTCTGGATAAACAAAATTTTGATGGTTACATAAAAATTTCCATTTTCTGAGAGTATGACAAGTCAAACAGACAAACCTGTCCCTGTAATATATATAAATTGTAATGGTATAGTAGCTGTCAAAGGGCTCCCTATTTAACTTATTCTTAACTATATTGAAGATCAATAGAGTCAGATTTGGCTGGATTTTTGGCTTGTTGGTAGGACTGGACTGTGTCTAACGATTTTAACGTCTGTCACCGACTGTAATCATCTTGATAGATTAATTAATTCTATTTTGTTATTAATGTTATTGATTGTTCAGATTTTAGACAAATTCTTCATCAAAAATTAACATATGCCTCATCAAAAGATAACATATGCTTCATCGAAAAATAACAATTTATTCTTTATCAAAAGATAACAAATGCTTCATCAAAAGATGACAAACAAATGCCTCATCAAAAGGATGACAAACAAATGCCTCATCAAAAGATGACAAATTCTTCTTAAAAAGATAACATAAACTACATCAAAAGATAACAAATACTACATCAAACGATAACAAATACTACATCAAACGATAACAAATACTACATCAAAAGAGGTAATGTTTACTCAAAACCTATTTCTGTAGTTTTATATTGAGAGAATTGAGAGTTCTTTAAAAGATTATCATGTTTTGAAGAGTTGAATTTCAGTTTGGTGCTTTCTTTCAGAAAAAGACAATATTATATTTTGTAAATTTTTTGTACATAATATAAAATTATATATTATTAACTGTAAAGCATTCTTGTACATTCCATGTCTGTTGCAAAACAAAAATATTTTTAAACCACAAGCATTTGTTACTATTGCTATGTAGAATAGTTGATATAGTATTTAAAGTGCCCAACCCTACTCAGCAATGAAACAAGTGCCTATGGTTTGAACTAGTAATGGAAAGTTTGAGGCCTTGTGATCTGATGTACAAGATTTTGATTGAGTGTTGAATTGCACATCACCCATGGTCATTTCTGAGACTTCACTATTTTACATGAATTGTTATTATATAGAATATTAAAGTGTGTACATGTGACTTATGAAGATGCAATGCCTTGCAGTATGCAATTATACCAGATTAGCCGTCTAGGTGTCAATTTGATTTCGATCATGCACAGCCGGTAGCACATTGGCCTTCAATTTATTGTCTTACTTAAAGTCAGTAAATAATTTACTGAATGATTTGCTTTTTTTTTTTCTCGCTTATGTAAAATATTCCAATGGTAAGCTAAAGATATAGACAATATTAGATCTTGAGCTTTGAATATTACATTCAATACAAAATAAGCTTTATTACCCAGTAATTTACTTTTGATTTATTGAAATTCAGACAAATTTTGTTATGTATTTTAATTATTACATTGTTTATATTAAAGGATTTTAACCTTTCAATTATTTATTTTTGTTCTGTTTAAACCAAAAATCATTTGCACTGGGCCTGCACTAATTCACTTGCACTCCCCGAAATGTATTTGTCCCCCACCCCACTCCATTCCAAGAAATTTCCAATTATGATTTCTATACATTTTGTCAGAATCCACCAAATCTATTATATATATCTGGGGGGAGAAGCCACAACTTGACCTGTCTTTGTTATCCAGAATTTAGATTCTTAGATAACAAATTTCTTGACATTTTCTATAATGATAATGCCAACCTGACCTTTGTCTTTGTTATCCGGAATTTAGATTCTTAGATAACAAATTTCTTAACTTCCTCTATAATGATAATTTTGTTATCCAAGATGACATTCCAAATGTCATGGGAAATGTCAAGCAATGAGAAACAAGATAGTAAAGATATAAATAATCTTTAATGATGTATCTTTATATTATAATACAAACCTTTTCCATAATTGTTTCTTTCAAAGATGGAGTATATTTTTTTTTCCTATTATACATAACAATAATTTAAAATGTACATATCATACACTAACAAAACATCAACAATAAATAGGGATATGCTAACTTTAATAAAATACATAGTATGTTATAGTTAACTTACATCAAAGCTAAATTGCATATAAATGTAAAAGCTTTAAAGAGACAGGTGTGCCATTTTGGGAGGTTGATTTTAGTCTTGAATATATGTAAATAGTCTTCAGAAGTACTAGAAATGTACAAAAATCACATGTCTTTTCTATATATCACATCTCAAGAGTCATCAATTGGTCAAAAAATTGGCCTAACTGTCCCTTTAAATCAATAGCCAAAATGTTATTCTGGATACAAATTCCTTAGAATGTTTTTCTCTAATCTATGAGACTGTGTTTTTAAGTCTTAAAGAGGGTATTTCATATCTAAATATTAAAATACTAAGTTTTTGGGACTTCTAAAAGTAATTTTTGGTAGTTGAAAAAATATGACAAATCTACAAATTCAGAAAATCTGATTTTTACTATCCAAAAGCAACTACTATGTAAACAAAAATAAGGTTAAAAAATGCTGTAAGTGACAAAACGGAAGACAAAGCAAAGCAATGTCAAGCCAAGATTAAATATTTAAATTTTTGGTCATCCTATGATCCTTTAATTACTGCCTTGTATATTTGTAGATGAACATGATGTCATATTTTTGTTCTAAAAAGCACTACCCATGTGTATCTGATATTAACTTCTAAGAGCTAGTAAATAAGATGCCTGTATAGAGCTAAGCTAAGAATTAAAACTATATTTTGCAAATTGCAACTTGGTGGACAATCAACCAACAAAAATAACAAAGACCATATATGATAATTATAAGCATTTGGTAGTCGAAGACAAAAAAGAAGCACTTTCCATTCATTATATAAATTTCCACATTAAAAGGCAAGTTTTAAAAAACAAAACCATCTTCACATTATCAAGCTATTACCTACTTCATCTTATACCTTGACTGCAACAGCTACCAATCTTTTATCACAGACGTTTTGTAATCGCAAGTGAATACTATAAGAAAGTCTGTAAACAATAAGCCATAATGTTTACAGTCGAAGGCTCTGAGTGGCTGTATTCGTAGGGTTTGTAATAGCTGGATATTGTGAAGATGACCAGCAACATCAATCTTGGTGCGTCAAGCTTAGCCACAATATATCATTCATCACCACACATCACTCTTAATTCTAAATATAATACAATCTAATTGATAGCATCTTCACAATGGTTAAGGAATTGCAAACTCGTCTTATACCTTGACTGCAACAGCCACCTTTCTTGTATCACAGAATGTATCAATTTGCATGGCTTGAAGACCAGCGAATATAGCCAACCATAAACTTCTGCAGAATTTGTCAAAATTATGACTTTTAGTTGAGAACTCTGATTGGCTGTAATCATTAACACGCATCCAACCAAATTTATGCTTTTACAAGCTTCTATGATTCAAGTAAGGTGGCTTTTGCAGTCAAGGTATAAGATCAAGTTGGTAATAGCTTATCATTGTTAAGATGACTTGAGAGATTACTCTCTCCATAGGAAATAAAGCATTTTGATTAAATGACAGATATGGATGTTCCTTTTATTTTTTTCTTCTGCACTTTCCATCCATGGTCTGACGCATTTCTTCTTTAAAGCATGTTCTGTGGAATTTTAACAGCATCAAAAGATGTGGGAATCTACACTAACCTATTAAAAAAACTGTTTAAAGTGGGCATATAATGTATATCCAACAATTCTTCACCTATATAGAAAGGAAATCCCTTTTGATTGGTTGAATATTAAAAGACACAGAGATGCATAGCAATTTCTTCAGATCATGAATGGCCGGTGGAGTCATCACAGGACTTCCAGATTTGCATTTAATCTGATTTAGATACACAGGATTCAGAGTTTTAACCATTTACACCAAAAGCGATTTAAAACATCTTAAAATCCAATTCATAAGTATGCCAAAGCTTTTTGCATTTGGCCTGATTTGCACATAGTGTCCATAATTTCTTTATAACATAAATACAAATCATTCATATCAGTTGTACGTATATGTTGCTGTGAGTTTAGTCGTTTACTTTCTAATGGAGGCTCAAATAATTTGGATAAAAAATCTTGTAATTTATCAATTTTTGATTCTGAAAAAGAAAAAACATATATCTTGATTTGTAAATTCAAAATAATAATCATTTTCTAGTTGACTGTGAATCTACAAGTTACAAAAATAAAGAAAGAGAGAATGTAAATTGTACAAGGTCTAACAAGATGTAGTCATGATTTGCTTCTTATACAGTCTGTCACTGTACACTAAATCTTGGCTTTTCACAACTTGACAGTTCACTTCTGAGGATTTTAGACACAATATCTAAAATTCATCCTTATTTAATGATGTTTTATTGAAATAAAATTATACAGTTAGACTAGAAAAACAATGCCAGAAATAAGCTTACCTGAAAGTTGTTCTCCTAAGAAAGCACACCATTTCTCTTTCATCTCCTCGGCAGCTATAACATCATGTTGTACTCCAGATGAAGATAATAATGGTAAAGTAGGTAATATCAAACTATTCATTAGAGTTAATGCTTCAGATACATCTTCTTCACTTTCAAATAATTCAGCTGCACTTGTATTTAAACACTGTAAACAAATAAATTTAGCTTGAGAGAGCCAAATGCAGGTTGACCATCTTAAAGGGGAACAGTCAGCATTTTCAGGAACTGATTTAGCTTGGTGTTTTAATAGTATTAAGAAGCACGAAAATCGCATAATCCCTTCAAATATACCTCAAACTAGAAATTCAACTGTCTATTCCTATACATGTATATGTGTTTTTTATATGGCATAGTCTCACTAAAATTCGAATCGAATTTTTAACTTTCAAACATGAATAATTATAGATACACATGGATTTGAAGCTGTGAACACTATTACTGATTATGTAAGCTAAAGAATTCCTGTTTCTGAAACTAAAGTATGATTGGTCGAACGGATAGTGAAGGTGCTCCTTTAAGCACTGGTCTAGGCATCAGAAATTCATTATGGTACCTGACTGTCTAGCAGACAATACCCACTAAGAAATCCTACTGAATACTGTGGCAGGGCAGGTTTACTCTCCAGAGTTACTTTGTAAGTGAGATTTAGTCAATTAGATACGATCTTCAAAATGGAGAATATTCTTCCAGTAGAGTTCTTACTCCTGTTAAGTGAATTTCCTTTAGTTTCTCACATGACTAAACTACCATAGTCTTCGGGATAATAAACATCCATTAACCAAAACTGGCGAGGACGGTGTATCCGAAACACGTCAGCATCTTAAGACGAGCTTTAAGTAGTTTTATTATGAGAAGCTTGAATCATTTTACAAAATATTTCCCAAAATCAACACATCAAAACAAATATTTTACCTGTAAACAAGTACGTCTAAAATAGGCCAATATATTCTTATTTACACCTAATCCTTCATGTTTACCATTAACTGTACAGTCTATATTACAATGCCAGGCTTTATCTAAATATGGCAGAGATTCTGCATACCTGAAAATTTACAACATTACTTCATTAGAGCGACATGCCGAGTAAAACAAGCATCAGCTCATACATTTTGCTAACAATCTGTAAAATGAGATATTCTAATGCATAAATATAATTATAATGAGTTTTACATCTTTTTCTGCTTCTTATTGAGTTAATGCAGGTTGCAATGAGGTAAGTTTTTGTGCTAGAATAGCAGCATAAGCCTTTTTTGACACAGCCTGTAGCACACAGTTTACGATCCCATCCAAACAACTAGACATGGACATGGGTTGAAAAATCCATATACAGACATTGGACCTTCAGATTAGCGAGTGTAAAACTCACTGAGCCACCACGGCTCCTACTGACAGGAGGAAACCCGATTGTAAAATCAAATAGTAAGTGTCCACTATCCAACATACCTTTCTTTATTATATGCCTCTAAACCCTTAATAAATAAATATACAACTTCTCTATACAACTGATATTTACAGTGCCAGTCCTGAAAACATACAGAAATATTTTCAAATGGCTACAATCTTTACTTGTTTTTATTGAACTATTGAAATATTTTATTTTTTGACTGTCTAACCCTCACATTCCATTTCAACTAAATTTGGAACAGAAATAGAATGATAAGAGCATATAGAAATGCAGAAAAAAGTTGTGAACGCAGTCATTTAGAGGAAAAATATTTATCAGAGTCTACAACTAGTAAATGGACATGGGTGACGACAATATATGCTTCACTTTTCACATGGGCATATCAAAAGGTTTGTTCCAAGGCTAAACCTGCCTTAAAAATTCTAAGAACAATCTTTATGAGAGTCTACAACTAAGAAATGGTTTACCTCTAAACGTTTATAAATATCTGAGCCATATTCATTCTGTATTTTTTGTACATATTCACTAGCAAATTTTCTCATTTCTTTTCCTCTACAATAAATCCTGCTTTGTTATGATAAATTGATACATGGTTCAGTTTCCATTATATTATAAAATAATAATAAAAATGTGGGAATAAGCTGAATAAATAAAAGAAAATATAAAAGATCTTACCTCTCAGATGTATCTAAATCTTTAATAAAAGAGAATTGTTCTAGTTCTATTATCTGTTGTAATTTAATATCAGCTGAATTATGTCCCATGTATATTAAGATATGTTGTAATCTTAAATCATCTTGAGGTAGTACAACACTAACTCTTTTACTTAATTCAGCTAATCTTTTTAATTCTTGATTAACTGCCTGAAATACGTAGAGGATTTGATAAAATGTCAATTAAACATTAGTCTAGCAGAGATATTTGTGCACTTTTGGGTAAGATTCAAACCATAACAGAAAATGGAATGATATGGTGTTTTACATCTTATTTTGCTTCACATGAAATCCGGCAATGCCATGATTTATGAAATAAAGGACATTCTGTACGGAGAGCAGTATTGGCCTACTAACTAACTGTCAAGGAATCTTATATGCACAGCGTGTAGGAACAAGGGGGCTTGAATTATTGACCAATACTAATGACTAAGGCTTTTTGCACGATCCCATGTATTCCACTCTGACCTGTATCACTGACATGGGAAACTGGGATATTATCTTCAATTATGCAGGGATTGAACTTTGGACCTTAGACCTCTGAGGCTCGATAAAAAGAAACAAGAGGCTAGACTGAAATTAAAGACAAGAGTGAATTACCTGTATGAGGGAATCTTTAGGCAGACAATCACGAAGATCTACATATTGTTTAACAGCTTTTAATGTATCAGTGAAAGAGATATTAGCATGTGTTATAGGTAGAGAATATCTCAAGGCTGTTTGACTGGTCTGGGTGGATGCTGTACTTTGATCTGAAACAGAATTATTAATTATCTTTACTAATTAGTTCTTTATATACACCTTTTAACTGTACAAAATCTTCAAACTTCAATAAAATGTCTTGTAAAACATTTAACCCTAAATGACTTGGGCCAAAAATGGAGAGGAAATCAACTTTCACAAGATGCACACCACATTTGCAGTAGATTAGTTCAGTGGGTAGCAAGTTGGACTGTCGATTGTTTTGTTTTCACATGCTCAACACTTTTTCAACCTCTCTGATCTGCATCATCAAAGTAAAAATTTAATTACAACCAATGCCAGGCTTAAAATGAACATACTTTTTGCTATTTTCTTCTCAGAGGCAGTCTTGGCCTCAGCTTCAGCCGTTTTTCTGGCTTGGTCTTCATTCCACGTCTGAATTTCTTTCACAAATAATTTATTATCTTCTGTTACCATTTTAAATAATTCTGGTGGAAGACATTCCATACTGTCTAAAAATTTGGCTGTATCTCCTGTAATTAGACAAAACCCATTTGACTACATAATTGGTTACCAATGTTAGGTACCCTTTTGGGCATGGTCAATAAATCCCTTATCAATAAACAGACGGAACTGTGGTTCACTTTATCTAAATAGCTTAGCATGAGGCAGTGAATTCAAACCAATCAAAACCACTTTTTAACATCCCTTACTGGTATGACAATGAGTGTGTTCATTTTCATAAAACAAACCGTATGTTACATTTGGCCCCTGTTATCATATGTCCCTCACTTTGACAGACACTGACTAATAAGGCATGGCTGAACTGTTAATTTTGCCCCCTTGATGAATCAAACACAGTTATAATAATGTCCAACAGAACAGTTAAGAACATTAATTTTTCAACCAAGCACTGAATTCAGGACTAGCAAAGACTAGACTTTTTCTATTTGAAGAATCAACCTCAGTAATCAGAATCCTCTACAGAACAGTATAGAACATTAATTTTTGGAAGACATGGCCAAAGGCTTAACATCAACTTGAAAGAAGACAAAGCTTTACCTGTGTTGTACTGTAACTTAGATCTATCAACATACATCAAACAATAAGCACTGGCATTATGATATCCTCCCACCCCTTCTTTCTCTAGCTCCTCCCATGATGACTCTGTGACAGTTATATCATTGAACTTCAACCATTTCTCACGGAGAATATCATAAATATATGCCCAGTAATGACCTGATGCAGCTTGACCTTCGTGTACTAAGACAGCATGTAAATGATAGGGGAACTGAAAATAAACACTTTTTATGGGTACTCTCATGACAATTTATGATTACTGAATGTCAACACAGCCCAAGGCTTACTATAAATTTCTCTTAACAGAACAATATGTTTTTTTCAGAAACAAGTACAAGTAAAGCTGACTAAAAACTCTACCTTTTTCATAGATTCATCACTGTACATTCCACTCACTTTCTCTTCTAAACTAGAAATATTTTCTTGTAATTCTACAACAGATAACACAATATTTAAAATAATCAACCCATTTGTAGAAAGAACCATAGGTAATAAAGCTAGCTGTACCTTGATCAGCTGACTTCACACGATCTTCACAAGATTATTTAAGACTATTTACAGCTTGGTTACTGCTTAGAATGGTAAAGATTTTTCAACATGTCACAATGCTCTCATGATAATGTCCAATATATAACATAACTTTGGCAACACTGTATTTTCTGTCAAAGAAATATAATTCTGGCAACAATGTCTCTATTAATATCTAAAGAGAAACAAACCTCTAACATCAGATTCTACTTCAGTTCTCCATCTTCTCAAACAACCTTCTAAAACTTCCAATTCTGAATCTTCTACATGGCGAGGGTAAGGGGGAGTAACTCCATCAACACTACGAGCAGACGGTCCAGGAGATTGACTGTATGTTGTCATAGCGATGTCAGGTAAATCTGGCACATCTGCTGATAATCTTTCGTTACTGCAAGATCAAATAATGACGTCAAAATAACAAATGAAATATCAAGCTCTGAAATTTTCAAGCAAAACTTAAGTCCATATGATAAAAATAATCTCATTGGTCAATTAATAAAATTTAAACCAATCAGACTTCTGAACCTGATAACTGGATTGGATCTATGGTCTAATGTTCCCAATCCTTGCTATATTTTTTTTAATAGGGTCGTGCATTTGTTAATTGGAAATGACAAAGAATTATCTTACTTGTTGGTATTAGTTCTTGGAGATTCCATTTCAATATCTTGATTAGAGGCAGAAGAGGTCCTGTCATGTTTTTTACTCTGAGCGAATTCC
This sequence comes from Lottia gigantea, assembly GCF_000327385.1. Taxonomy (NCBI): domain Eukaryota; kingdom Metazoa; phylum Mollusca; class Gastropoda; family Lottiidae; genus Lottia; species Lottia gigantea. The sequence continues at coordinate 167,208 of NW_008707370.1, forward strand.
AGAGCGTATTGCAGAACATCTTGTAGTGGAACTCTTTTATTACCAGAACCGTATCGTAAAAACCTAACAAACAATAGCATCAATATAAAATAAATTCATAATAACAACAAAAGATATGTCCACTGCTGAAATAATGCATAAAACACAAAGCAGAAGAATTCATTTTCCATTTAGTTTTATATATTAAAATTCAAAGATATTTTTAAAATAATTCTGATAAGTTGATGGTACTATAGTAAACGAATCTCTAAATATGGAAACTCCCAAACATCAAGCTCTTTGACTTACTTGTCTAATTTGGCTTTAAGACATCGTAACTGTTCTTTTAATTTTTTACCATCTTCTCTTCGTTGTCGAGTTATACTTTGATTTCGCTCCATATATCTATCCATATAAATCACTTCCGGAAACTGAATTTTATTGTGGATTTTCTCTGGTCGACCAATTTGTTGATTAAATTGAAATCGTGAAAGTTCAAAGGTCAAAACAGGAGGGAGTCGAGTAAACCATAACTGTAAATACAATTATTTAAATGTGTTTATCTTGATGTAACAGGGTTAATAGAAGTCTTTGATTGTCAACCTTCGATCTTTTAACAGGTGGGTAAAATGCTGCCTTTGAATCAAGTAACTTTTTTCTTTAACCTTATTGATTTAAAGAGATTGTAAAGAGGTTTCCAAAATTTTTTATGTGCATGTGACACTGATAGCTCCAATTTGCACCATTCCAATGTTCATTCTGACGTCTGTGGTTCTTGAAATTCCACTAAAACTAACACTAGAGGGGGGAGCTACAGGAAACTACTATTAATATCTATGCAGTTCCCCCCTAGTGACGTCATAATACATCGTTAGTTTTAGTGGAATTGCAAGAACCTCTTTACAATCCCTTTATGTGTTTCAGTCATCGGATTAAACTGATTGGACAGCCAGTAAAATCAATTACAAATCAACCTATTCAACTACTGATTTGTATGATAGTTGAGAAACTGATGGCAGGACTGAAGTTGATTAATACTTTAGTCACGAAAGGAGGCAGTAAACATTTTTTTATTTTGATCATGCAAAAATTATTTCAATATCCATCAAAGATCAAAACCCTCTAGGACTAAATTGCAACAAACCTCCTGCCCTGATTTCTGGGTGACATCACTACTAACAGCTTCTATTTCAGCTGGAGATGTTGCCGCTTCTAAACTTTCATGTATATCTCGAAACCCTGATACTTGTAGTGGGAACTGACCGAATGTTTCAAGATTAGAGAACCCTTTACCTGAAAGACAAAAATAACACAGTTATCTCCCTTAATCATATATACTTACGAATAATGCAAAGCTTTCAGAAAGAAAAAACAGAGCTTTCAAGGCAGGTGAAAGAGACCAGAAAAAAAACAATTCTTCTTAAAAATTTGCCAAGAACAATATATAGGGTTTTTTACTTAAAACGTACTTGAATTTTTTACCTTCATTTAGTGGATGTTTCCATTTTTACCTTAAATTTTGTCCAAGGTGTTTATGAACATCCTCCAATTTTTCACAAAAGGAACTTTTTATTTTATTTAACTAAGCTGTTTTTCCAACATAGTCCCATGTGTAAATTCTGAATTAGCGTTTTCTATTTTTCAAAAATTCTTTAGCCAATGAAATCATCTTACCTTCATGAATGCCTTCTGCCTTAAATTGACCATAAAATAGATCAACTACAGGACTTTTTACATTATTATCACAGTTAGCTTCCCTACAATACAATAATACTGGTTTTAAAAGGATATCTTGGATAGGTATGTAAGCCAGGAAATTCTATATCTTTTGTTGTGAAACTTAAAAAAAAATCTGCATTTTACCCAAATTCTAATTCCAATGATTTTGCTGTATAAATCAAGTAAGTAATATAATCTCTTGCTACATTTAACAAAATCAAGAATTATAAATCCAACATCACAGCACCTTACAGTTACAATGGAATCTTATCTACTCTGTTAATCTGACTAAAAATGCAAATGAATGTCTTTGAGAATGAAATAATGTAGGTAATGAAGATCACTTACTCTGTCTGAGACGTACTTGCTTTCGGTTTATTTTCATAAACTTTAAAAGCATCTTCTAACCATTCTAGTAATTTATGCTGAAATTCACTCACATCCTAAATAACAAACAACATTTCATAAAGCAGTATATAAATTAAGGGCAATAACTCAGAAACACTGGTGAACATAATGGTAAACATAAATCTCTCCCATGACCCCATTCTAATTCACAAGCATAATATCTTTGCATGACTCTGAGAGACTGTTTTTTTGCGACTAGTTCAAATATCATCAGGCAAAATAAAAAAATGTAAAAATCATGCAAAAAGTTGTTTGAGAACGAATCATCTTGAATCTTTTTATCAGTCAAGACCTGTTGGCTAATAATTCCACTCAAATTTTATGTCCTTAATGAGAACTAAATAGAAGAGTATTAGAGGAACCAACCTGTTGACTATTGTTGGCCCCAGTAGGAGAAGTAAAGGCTTCTTTTAATATTTCAACAGGCTTGGACGGATCAACATATTTCTTACTAGTACCAACTAACAATGCAAATAAACATTGTAATTCTTCCATAAACGATATATTTCTAGTATCCTGTAAATATTCAATAAACACTATTAGAAATGTGAACTCTGTACAAGTGATTCCCAATTGAAAAACCCATGCTGGAAGAGCATCAGATATATATCTATCAGATCATAAAATCCATTGAGACAATGCCTAGAACAATTCATGATCCACAACACACAATATTAACGAAATACACAATTTGTTGATTTCAAATTAAAACTTACTGTTGAAGGTCCATCACCATTATCAGCGTTAGCCAAACTAAAGTCAAAATTCAACACCAGTTGTCGGAATTGTCGAATATGAAATAAGGATTGTATGACCGCACTAAACCAACATGTATTACCAACATTTTTTAACCCCACTGGCCACTGTTCAACACGTTTACGTTCATGAGGATTTAATGGGTCTACAAACCAAATATCTCCTCTTTTTCTTTTAGTACCAGCTTTACTTTCTGCTAAACTGGCTTCTAATATCCTAAAATACAAAAAAAAATTCCCTTTCGTTTGTTTGAGATATGAATAATAATGTGAATGAAGCCTTGTTAGGATTTTCTCTGCTTTAATGCACCATAATTTCAACAGGTCAAAGCAGCCAATTGACATGCTTTTACTTTGTTTTTTTTTTTTTTTTTTAATATAAACACATCAACTTTACTTATAAATATCATAAATACAGGCAACCCCTATTGACAAGGTTCCCATTTGCTTTAACTTTAAAGGGATGCTGCTGAAAGTCACAGAGTGGTATGAGGTGATCCAGCGTTATAAGTATGTCCTGTCAAGCTAGCAATATCTGTCACAATATCATTCTAGTGGGGCCCAAATTCAATAAAAATGGCCCAAGTGAAACAGAGAATAAACTGTACCTGCTGATATCTTGTTCCTCTCTAGTCACCTGACCACCCAGTATACCTGGTGTTTCATGTAAACTAGCAGCAATAGCTTTCTGTAGGTCTTCATTATCACCAGTAGTATCTTTAGTTAAATCTATTACACCACTACCTGTAAACATAGAGAATATAACTTACACCAACTGAATTGTTTTGATCCATTATCTATGAGACAATTGCATACAACGAAAGTGAACAAATAATTATCACATATTAAAGGTATAGGTTCTAATAGCCCATTTTTTCAGAAAAAAAGATCATGTTATGTCATCATTACTGCTGGTATCTTTGAATCCTTTTCAATAAAAGGGACAAAAAAAATGGTTTTATGTCTACTGAAAAGGAAATAAGTTCATAAAGAAAATTATATATAGACCTACCAGAGCCAGTAGCTGTTGTTGATTGAGATTGAGATGCTACACTAACAGTAGCTGTTGTTGCAGTATTACTAGCTGTTGTTTTAATCACAGCTCTACTTTCAGTTTCACTATATCTGGGTACAGCATCAACAACATCCTTCACAAACTTAGATGTCTACAAACAAAATAATAAAAGTTCACAGATCAGTCATTAAACCATTAAAGATCTCATAGACCAATCATCAAGTCATGAAAAGCATTCAAACAAATATTCATTAATTATACATTTTAACTAAAAGAAATGGCCCTGAATTTTGCTGATCCTTCCATTCAAAAAAAGGGGGTGGGGCAGGGGGGATATATATAAGAATTTTAGTTCCAAAGCAATAACATAGAATGAAGATGCTTTGGATGGGGCCTACTGTAAGTGTATTCTGTTTGTCCAACTCCTGCAATTACCTTTCTGAAAATGAAGGTCTGATTCCACTGAAGCAAGAAGAAACATATCAGAATAAAATAACTTACCCTGATTTTTCTAACTGTATCATCAGATTGTAAGGTTGTAATAACATCTTCTAACTTAAAACTACCATCTTCATTACAACAGGCACTTATAGCTTCATTAATAATAGTAATATCACTAACACCTGTCCTTTCTTTAATAACTTTTACATCAGCTGGACTTTCATTGACAGTACTTCCAGTATTACTTTGATCACTATTACGCGACTAAAAACAAAATTGAAAATATTTAGCTTTTCGGTATCATACACTTAGTTCATGATGGGAAAAACATTGATATAAGATAAGTGAGTTATCCTATTCTTGTTTGTATGCCAAATTTTCATGATCTATGATAACCAATACTATGGATTTTGGTTTGCAAATCCAGTTGCAGATTGGCATTAAGTGGTACAGCCACAGACATGAAATATCATTCTCAGTAGACTCATTATGGTGTGGCTTCGCGTTGTTAAGTTGATAGATATGAATATCTCCTATGTTTATTAAATGTGGCAGCTTGCTCAAAAAAATAAGTGCACTGAGCATTTCATTAGTTTATTAAAAATTATTTCATCTGCTGCCATGCTGGAGCTATAGCTTATAGCATTATGCTGTATATGATTGTGTAGCATAGTGTGTAATTAATTCTAGAATTGTAGAAAATATCTTCTATAATCCATTCCCACTGTGAATGAAGCAGTAGGGGTCCTCCCTTTTTAGGCTGTCAGTCTGTCTTTACTTATTAGGGCCAGTGTCCATGCCAGGTTCCCTTCACAAAAAGTGTGAATTATTCATGTTAGTTGAAAGCATTAGGCATCTGGTGAGCAATTTTGCTCGACATTCTCAAAAAGTGTATTGGTCATAAAGCAGATAATGGGTGCAAAAAGGGCGAAATAAATAACAAGGTAAAAACTGGCAACTTTCCATTTGTTTACATCGCAGAATATTTCGCGCACCTGCTAATTGAGAATGGTGTGGGGGTAAGTTGCGATCATTTTTAGATCCAGAATGATTTGTTACATACTTTAGGACATTGAAAATTGAAAATTTACCTGCGCAACCCGGCGAGGAAGGGTCGATTGCTCGACGGTCATTTCACGAGTTCACAACGGAAGATGGCCGTCGCCATTCCTTGGATTTCATTGATAATTTTGACCCATGTCGGAGAAATTGATATATAAATCTATTTGATGTATCAAACGCGATATAATAAATGTAAGAACAATTGAAATCTGTTTAAGAGACATGATATTTTAATTTTCCATTCAAATGTAAGCGTGTTAACGTTTATATTTCTTTACAATTTATTTATTTGTTAACAATATAAGGGAGTGAGTCAATTGGTGGAACAGCAAGGAATCCCCCAGATTCTGGCAACAAAAACAATTTTCATTGGTTTAAAAGTTTTGTAGCATTAGTCATAAGAATTTGCGTGGGATTCCGCGTATTTCTAGCAGACTTTCTTCAAATCCTTCCAGCTTTTTTAGTCTCAACTGAAATTATTTTATTGATATACAAATTCTATTTCAAGAAGTTTAGAAAGTTAAGCGTTTGACTTTAAACAGTACTGGACATTTTCAGGAATGCCTTCCTAAGGGTCTTTATGGTATCATGACGACTCGAACGCACGCACGCGTATCATATCGTGTCGAAAGGAACAGACGAGTCGTGTGCTATTCGATGCTTGCTCACATTCCTTAAGAGATATATCTGGCTCAAAGTCATAATCGTATTCTTTTGCAATATTTAAATGCCTCTTGGGTGAATTTCATTAATCGATAATCTCAACTCTTGACCCGGAAATTGGGTGGAACTAAAGTTCGAACGCGTTATGTGTTGCCGGAATATAATTTGAAGGATGATAAAGAGTCTTACGTCTAAAATAGGATGAAATAAATAATATTTGTTCCTGTACATGTATATAAGGCCATACCAAAAATGTTTACTTGAAATGGGGGAATCGTAAAATAACCTAACAGAGATAGGGGAAACCTTATGCAGGGTAGATGCAACTGAAATAGAAGGGGGAGGGGCAAAAATATATATATTTAGGGGAGATGTATTTGATACCAAAAGAGGGTAGGCTAAGAGATATGATGGGTAGATGTACCTGTATCAGAAAATGGGAATCCTATCCTATCCCGTGTCGGGTAGATGTAATTGACATAGAAAGGGAGAAACCTCGGATATGTGCTGAGCATATCTATACCACCAGACAATGGGAATCATAGCCTAGCCTATGCCATGTATTTGACTTGGAAATGGGGAAAGCTAGAGATATGTGATGTAGATGCATATGGCTTACAGAGGTGGAAACCTACCGGGAAGAAATGGGGCAAATCACAGGGAATATGCCGGCTAGTTGTATCTGACATAGAAAGAGGGAATAGAATGCCGGATAGAAGTATCGCGTTCATATCATGTATCTGATTTCGGAAGTGGGAAATCTAGAGACTTGCCGGGTAGATGTATTTAATCTAAAAAAAAAAGGCACGGGTTGGGGCTGGGACCAAAGAGTATACTTACTATTAAAAGTTTTTGTAATTATAATGAAACGAGAGCCGGATTTTGAATTTTTAAAGCGATAAGGGTTGCTGAAATTGAGCACCAACAGTAATCTGTTGTTAAAAGCAAATATTTGGACAATGATTCTATTTCCAAGGCAGTGCCGGATTCTTATCCAAAATTAAATATGGAAACCCTTTTTGACTACACCAATTACTATAAAAGCATATAAGACGACTATGTATTTTTGAAGGCCTAATGAACTCTTTCTCAAATGCTGGATTTACCTGTTTCCGCATAAGACAAATCTTGGCCAAAATAAAAAAAAAATGGCATAAAAATACAATACCTATATTATACTTAGTACAATGTAACATTATGTATGACATTGTTTACTATCCTTACTACTACTCTATTAAAGGGAAATAATAACATTGTGCCTTTATTCCTCGAGCTCAGTAAAAACACCAGCTAGGCCATCATTATTTTTGTCATTTGAAGAAATATTTCAGAGAAAATGACCATCTTTTATTTATGAAATCATCCACTTTCATAAACTGTTAGATCAAATAACGTAAGACTCTTGTAGATTTGTGGACAAACCAAATTGCCTTGACCCACATTCGCTCAAGTTCAGGAGAAGCCAGGCCCGTATCGTGAATGGCCCATTCGTCCGCTAACAAACTCATTTATTCCTTCAATGTTAATCGGAGAAGTTAACGGTTAATTCTTTTTTCAAAGGTAAGTTAGTGTCTTTTAGTTATCAATCATGAAAGCGTGAGTAAAAATCAAACTTGTTTTCATTGAACAATTCACCTCCGCATGTGTTCAGCTTTGCCGATCGGTTAGGTGGCTTGGGTAGCCATGAAATTTCACCAACTTTGCATAGATAATGAGGTGAAATGTTTTCGTGTTTTGTGGCATAACGGTACTTTGTCGGTCTGTTATTGTATATTAGAGTGACTTATTTTGATAGAATACAACAGATTTCTGTTATTATTGTACAGTTTTTGTGTTTTATTTGTGAGTTCTGGCGAGAGTGGAAAATGTCATTTGACTTGTTGTTTTCACCGTCAGCATCGCACCTCATTCTCATTTCCGCGAGCCCCGTACGTGTTGGTCTACTTTTCTTCAACAATATGGTGGAGTCAACGTTAGAATTTAAAAATCGGTACATATTCAATGAAAATGTGAACAAAATTGAAATGTCAACGTGAAATGGTAATGTATATGATTAGTTAGACATTGAGAAAATAATTACTTCAGCATTAATTGTGTCTTTCATCAGAATCTGGGTTATTTTTAGTCCAACACGAGCCGTTATTGAAGGACGGTTATTAACAAGGAGTTATGGGACGTTAAATTCAGTTGTCTTAACTTATATCACAGCATTTCAGGTTTATAACATCGAATATTCACCATTATTACTCATATACTATATTATGAAAATTGGAATTCATAAATTTCATTCATTATTTAACAGTAACATTAGTATATCATTTGACATTGTACAAAGCCCCAATTGATTTTTATGATATAGAACTTGCAATGTTCATCTCTTCACAGAAAACATAGAAACTTATAAAATAATATACTTTCATCTAGAGCTGGGTAAAGAGATTGAAATAATTGATTATAGTTGCTAGGAATTTATAATTTCGATTAGTAGTAATCTCTTCTTCATAGGTTCCCTTCAGCACATAACTTACCCACAGTAAACTATAATAACCTATCAAAGCAAGAATATACTTCTATGACGCAAAAATAACCCATGAAATAAAGAATTTTGGCATATTTTTAATTTAGTATTTACAGGGTTTCTAAATTAAATTTTTTCAATTCTTAATTGATTATTGATCAGTAGTCTGGCATTGATAATCGATCTCAATTAAGTAATTGATATCCAGTCCTATTTTCATTTGCTGCAAACTACTACTTTTCGAGATGGTTATCTCTGTAAAGGTTTTTGTTTTCGGAATGTGATTGTAAGTGAAATTTTAAATTTCAGGTGTGTGCACCATGGAGTGCCAAGACGGAGACAAGAAAGATGTACGACGTCCAATGAACGCTTTCCTGATATTCTGTAAGCGCCATAGAAGTATGGTGAGAGAAAAGAACCCTGATTTAGATAATCGGAGTGTGACAAGAATATTAGGTGATTTGTGGGCTAATTTAGCAGAAGAGAAAAAGTCTGTGTATACAACTTTAGCTAAACAGGTTAGACATTTTGAATCTTAATAATCCAGAAAATATATTCTCAACTGGATTTTGTTCATTCATTTTTGATGATTTTTCAACCTGGTTTTCCCCTTGTCAGTGATGCAGGTACGAGGAGCTGACATTGCATAAGTGTTTGGATGAGACAAAAAACCAAAACCCTGTGTGCTACAGGCTGAGCACGTTAAGATCCCTCGACAGTTGGAAATCGGAAAAGGGTAGGCAGAAATTTTTTCATGATCACCTAAATGGCCTAGAAGACGACTTTTCACCTTGTTACTTATTGAACTATAATAGTCACTTTTGAAGTGGCGGCCATTTAAAGGCAGACCTTCATGAAGATATTCAATTTGCTTGAGTTCAATTTCTCAACAAGTTTGTTTTTATCTCGAATTATTATTTATTGATATCTGCAACAAGGCAAACTATGGTCATTCATGAACTCTGGGAAAAAAAATCAGAATGGTGCAAATAAAAGTGTTTCCAATATACACAAAACGGCTACAAAACTTTGCAGAATCCAATCCCTACCAATGATAATTATGAATTTTTTACAGTATAAAGATGCCTTTATGAAAGCTAACCCAGATTACAAATGGCATAATCCAGATAAGATTCATCAACCGCCAGCCAAGATGGCTACTCGACCAACTAATGCTAGAGTTATTAAAAATGAAGTAGATATTAATTTAGATGGTAGTATTGTACCAGGGAAATTAGCAGGTAAGTAATAATTTGGCTGGGACATGGTTCCTGTTTTTACTCTTTTATCCCAAATTATATCTTATACTTTGGTTTTTGAAGTCACCATGATAATGTGTTGGTTATTGAAGTCACTATGATAATGTGTTGGTTATTGAAGTCACTATGGTAATGCATTGGTTTTGAAGTCACTGTGATAATGCATTGGTTTTTGAAATTGGTTTTTGAAGTCACTATGATAATGTGTTGGTTATTGAAGTCACTATGATAAGGCATTGGTTTTGAAGTCACTGTGATAATGCATTGGTTTTTGAAGTCAGTATTATAATGCATTGGTTTTTGAAGTCACTGTGATAATGCATTGGTTTTTGAAGTCACTGTGGTAATGCATTGGTTTTTGAAGTCACTGTGATAATGCATTGGTTTTTGAAGTCAGTATTATAATGCATTGGTCTTTGAAGTCACTATGATAATGTGTTGGTTATTGAAGTCACTATGATAATGTGTTGGTTATTGAAGTCACTATGATAATGTGTTGGTTATTGAAGTCACTGTGATAATCCATTGGTTTTGAAGTCACTGTGATAATGCATTGGTTTTTTAAATTGGTTTTTGAAGTCACTATGATAATGCATTGGTTTTTGAAGTCACTATGATAATGTGTTGGTTATTGAAGTCACTTGATAAGGCATTGGTTTTGAAGTCACTGTGATAATGCATTGGTTTTTGAAGTCACTGTGATAATGCATTGATTTTTGAAGTCAGTGTATTGGTTTTTGAAGTCACTGTGATAATGCATTGGTTTTTGAAGTCACTGTGATAATGCATTGGTTTTTGAAGTCACTATGATAATGTGTTGGTTTTTGAAGTCAGTATCATAATGCGATGGTTTTTGATGGTCACTAAAATGTAAATTGAAAATCTTTGTTTACAATTTCAGATCCATCAAAAATGGGTGGACTGAGTTTATTATTGATGGCTGGACAGCAGTCTGGTAAAAATGAAGGTTTGGTACGTGAGAGACATAATTCTGAAACCCTGTCATCACCTTCAGATGATCACCCTGGAACTAGCAAATCAGCATTATTGGAACTAGCAGAGGTAAGTGTTGGAAATATGTACCTTTTTGGGCAACATCAGTGAAATATCGAACATCTTCCGTTTCAGTTTACTGTTGAAATAAAGATTTCAATTTTACTATTTTTGAGAGTTAGGCTATGAGCTTTAAAATAGAAAAAAAAATATGCAGCACTTATAACCAGTACTGTTGTCATCTTCAGATGTGTACATCAGAGTTAGAGCATGACCCAGAAGAACTTGAATACCAAAACAAAGTAATCCAGAAGATAAACCAACAACCACTGGACTCTAAACTAGTTGTTTCCCCAACTTCAGTACCAGACTATTCCTTCCAGCACCCATATTCTGACAGTGAACCTATAGATCTCTCCATCAAAAGCTCTAAGCAGGATTCACCTAAAAGTGAACCAAAACAGACTGAAAGAGATGAGAACCCTGCAAAACAGGAACAATTATCAGCAGAAGTTAAACACACTCTAGTGGAGCTCATGAAAACACCAAGGGACGTAATTCCAGTTGAAAGAAAATTTGCAGACGACATCAAACCTGTTGTTAAGGAAGAAAAGGAGAAAACAGAAGAGAGCCAAAAAGAATCTCCTAATGCTGATCAAAATGATAACGACATTGTCAGTTGTGGAAAAATGGTTGTGGATCATATTTTAGATAAACTATTTACAGCTCAAAGTGAAGGCCAGACACATGATGCCACTGTCCCAGAGAACCAGACAGCTTTAACTCAATCTGCTGAGAAAAATATTCCAGAGATCCAAAATCAGAGAAGGATGTCCGATGGACAAATGGATGATTACCAGGACATGGAAAAAGAGGGAGGTTTAAAGCACCATCTAGATTCCGAATCTCTAGAAAATGATGAATCAGTACCAGTGAGGAAATCTCGAAGAAGGAACCGTGGTCAAAGATATCAGGCATTGATAAATGAAGGTATCATTCAACCTTCCAAAGAGAGACTTGCCGCCAGGAAAGCGGCTAAAACTCTTCCTGAAGAAGAACTGTAAGTTATGATTAATCTGTAATCTTTCATGGCCGACACTATATTACCATTGAGGTCAAGTAGTCAAACAGGAGACCTTTACAGTTTTACTAAACTAGCAACAAATTCTGAATTTAATTTTGCAGCCTTTTCATCAAGACATGATCTGTTTGTACATAGTTATTTGATGATCACACAAGACATTTGTGGTAAAGGAATCACTTTGCCATCCAAATTCTCTTACTTTGGCATTGAGTATTCGGTACTTATTAAGATTTATGGTTGTAAAAAGTCAATTTCTATTTTTAGATTTAGTTCACTACTTAAATGTTTTGTATATGTACATGTATTCCTTTTCAGTGAAGAGTATGATGACTATACTGTTGTAGAAGAAGTGGCTGAAAAGAAACCATCACGTAAGAGAATGATATCCGAAGGGGAAGATGGAGAAGATCTCAAAAAATATAAAACAGGGTAGGTCAATTCAATGTTCAGCTTCTTAACCTACCTATTTACTGTGTAATTATGAGCAATAATGGTAGATGTGACCCCAGGCAGGTCATTCTTTCCCTTTTAGTCTCGATATGGCTTTTCATAAAGAAGTATTTCCCCACTTATGATTGATATACTGCGACACTAGTGCCAAATTGTTATTTGGATTTCGGGATTTGTTTGTGATTTGAATCATTTGTTTTTTTTTTATTTCTGTTTATGCATAAAGACTTATTAGGCATTTCATTGATGTGGTACCAGACAGGGTATTCTTCTCGACACCTGATACCAATGTTTATTTTAAAATTCTTCTTCATCTATGATCGATATACTTTTTCATAAACCTTTTGTTGCATGTTTTTTCCATTCTTTCATTTTTAGGGATTTTGATTTAGAAGCTCATATAGCAGACCTACCAGCCTGTTCTTTAGAACAGTTATCAAAAGGCAAGAAGAATGCTGCAAGAACCAGACATCTTAGTGAGAGTAGTATAAAAAAGCAATCCTCGGCACTAGGTAAGATATTAATATAATAAATGCTGGCTTTTACTGACTGATGGCTAAATGGACATTATCTGTAGTGGTTATCAAAAGACCAAAAAAATGTTGTTGGGGACAAATTTAGTAATGGGAAACCAGTTTGAACTTATTTTTGTGTCTCTTATCGGAAAATTTTAGTTTTACTTCAAATTGTGCTTATATTCTTGATATTATTTTTAAACTTCTGTATGTATGTGATAGCTGACAATCCTAATCAATTGTGTCCAGAACCACATCACCATTGGTCATACTTAATAAATAAGACTATTTCGGGATAAATTCGGGATACAATGAATTCTTATAATTATACCCAATGCTTCAAATATGAAGAATATCATTGTATTACAGTTACAAAAGAAGAATCAACAACCTGTTTACCACCCCATGTTAAACTCAAAACTTCCGAACAACTACCACCCGAAAATATAGTAGGTAGTCGGCGTAGAAAATTCCGCAAACATTCAATAACACATCTGATACCAGCTAATTCAGGTTTGTTTTGTTTTGAATAATACTTTGGGCCATACCCCTTAAAAATATGTTGTTTTAAATATTTGTGAAACAAAATACTTTCGTGTCTGCAACTAGGTCCATAAACATAAAGCTGATCATTTTATTTTCGTATTTTTCTTCTTTTTTCAAAAGTTCGAGATGATTTTGTATGACCATGAAAATGAACTGGCATAAAATCCCCAAAGCAATTAATATTTAAATTGGACTATTTCAGTGACTGGTACCAATATACCAAAACCAGCTGACCTGCCATCTGAAGCTAAAATACTTGTCCCCGAAATAAGAGCCAGGAGTCAAAGTTTAGAGGTCAAAGGTCATTCTTTCGAGTCAAATAGGACCTCTAGAACAGCTGAGGTCAAATGTGATAAAAGCAATAAAATGGACAGTCAACCAAGTGGTCAATCTTTAGATGATTCCACAAATACATCAAGTGAGTCTTCAACAGAGAACAGTGACAATAAAGAAGTGTACGAAGTAGAAATGAGTTCAAATGATACATTAGAAACTGACAAATCTGAGCCACCCACGGAAAGCGAAAAGTCAAAATCAGATCTGCCTACTAATATATTTGAAAATAAAGAGATAGACCAAGACATTGTCCAAACTGAGTCCTCTGTAAAAGTGACTGAAACTGAAGCCTCTTGTGACATGAATTCGGAACTTGATAATCAAGACAAATGTGCTACATTATCCAGTCCGTTGTGCAATGGGACAGAAGTAACCTCTGGTCTTGCTACAGAGAAAACTGGACCTAACCCATCGGACAATATTCAAGAAGATGAATTTAGTATATTAAATCAAGATTTAGAAAGTGAAAAAAATAATAAAAAAACAGACGAAATTTCTAAACAAAATGATAATGAAATGGAAAGAAAAGAAAAATCTGACTGTAGTGAGAAAATAGACTGTAGCAATCAGGACAAAAGTGATAAGGCATCAGAGTTACTTCCCTTAAAGGAACCAAGTGTGGAATCCACCATTAGTGCACCAGCAGCTTTACGTATGGAAATTTTAGCCACAGAATTGAAGTCTGAAGAGCCGGGCATTCAATGCCAAGGTTCACCTTCTGTAACAGCAGTTCACTCGTAAACTTCAACATTTGATACAGAGATTATAAAGAGATTTTCCTTAGAAATTCTGGTGGCATCACTTCTGAATAATGATTTTGGAGGCGCTGAACTCATAGAGTTTCTATGAGAAAATGGAATTGCAATCCCCTTTAAGAAATGAGTGACAATAAGGCAATTATATTAATTGCCTATTCTAGTTTCAATTTTGTGGCATAATTTCCCCCACCCCCTCCCAGTCTAATATTTTTTTTTACCAAAAATGAATTTTAATTAATTGAAAGTAACTTATTTTAAATTCTTCAGAATTGTATTTCTTATGAAAGAAGCCTGAAAATCTGTCATGTTTAGTTATTGGCAGAGACTACAACTTGTGATCTTGCAATATTTTTACAGAAATACTTTTGGATTATCATCGTTAGTGCAGATAGTCCAAAAATATTACTGATGTACAAAATTTTGAATAATTATGAAATGAAAATATCAATGAATATTCTTTTATAGAAATATATTTTAAGGGCAAAATATTTGTAAAATTTAATGTTATTTTCCATAAGAAAACTATCATTTTTATCTTGACCTTTGACATCATACGTGTGATTTCTGCATGTCCTGTCTGTTATCTAAAAGTGACTAATTATATTGGTCATATTTATACCAAAAGATGTTTAATTACCCTTTTAAGTCCTTATTGCATTTAGTATTGTGTTTTGAATGCTTATTTTTACTATTTAATTTGTTAAGACTATGCACACAATTTTTTGCAAAGGTTAAATCCCAGTATATATTGTTGAGTTTTATTTTAGCTAGAAACTTTTCTATTCACCTACATAGCACTCTTTCAGTTTCTATGAAAAAAATGTCACCAATTGTGATCCATGATCTTATGAATTTGTTATATATAAAGTTCTAGATGACTGAAATATCCAACCAATAAAATGCACTGTTTGATAAAAGCATTGTCTGCCATATTTGAGGAATTTTGGGATATTTATTGTTAACTTTATCCCGTATCGTTTTCAAATAATTATTAGAAGTCATGATAGGATGCTTATTTAACAAATTTGTTTAGATCACAGATGGCACGTTCAGTATACACAAAAAACAAGAATTGAACATCTGTATATTTACACGCTAATCAGAGTGAGCATGGCTAATGAACAAAATAATAATGGGCTTAAAGGGATTGTAAAGAGGTTTTCTAAATTTTCTTGTGTATCAGGAACACTGATAGCTTCAATTTGCACCATTCCTATTTTCATTCCGACGTCTGTGGTTTTTGCAATTCCACTGAAACTAACTCGTTTTATGACGTCACTAATTAAGGTGGAATTGCCAGAACCACAGACGTTGGAATGAAAATACGAATGGTGCAAATTAAAGCTATCAGTGTCCCTGATACACATAAAATGTTTTAGAAAACCTCTTAACAATCCCCTTAAAATAAGAGAAAATGTAAAATTGTATATTCAGAAGACATTATCAAAAGGTTAGATGAAATAAGTTTGAGAACTGAACTATTAAGACCTGCTGAAAAAATTTCTAAAATTGATTTAGTTATTTAGTTCCATCAAGAAGTAATGGATTAAAAATAAAAATGGAAACTGTATCCTTTTAAATTGTTATTGTTGATAAAAATTATTGTTTTTGTTGATTATCAAATATTTTATCCTTTGTAAATATTTTCAATATTATAGGTGGTAGTATTTAGTCATTTTTGCTTTTCATATAAATTTAGTCTGATACATTACTCTTTCTAGCTATTAAATTATTGTGCCATAAATACTGTATAATTATGATTATAATGCGCATGCTTGTACTAGGCCCACCATTTTAAATGTGGTTAAGATGAATAAGGCAAACATGCTAATTACTAAGGTCCCTCGATAGGCTACTTTTATGACAGTTTTCTGTAAAATTATTGGAAAATTAATACCAATGGCCACAATCCAGGCAAAATGGTCGTGCACCAATTTTTTAAAAGAAATTTTTGAAGAAAAAAAGATATTTACTATGTCAGTCTTCTATGCAACTAAAATGGTTTTGAACATTAGGTCCATGCCATGTGACTTATTATACTTAATACTAACTTCTGAAATGTCATTACACATTTTAAAAGTACTTTTAATATCTGCTTATTTCAGTCACTGGTATAAACTAATAATTATTCTAAAAAATTGCAGCTCTAGATGATTTCCTCTGTAAATAAGGTAATTCATAGAAGGGTTTGTATTCAATTGAATCCAGCCTTATGGTATGACATCATAAATTATTGCCAGAAGAATATGAACTAAGACTTTGGTAGGCCTACCCATTATGTAAGGAAAGCCTACAGAAAAATGTCTTTACTGTTAAAAAAACCCAAAATGTTAATGTTTTTAAACCTTATTAATTTTATTATTATCAATTCTATTTTTGAACCTTGTAGAATCAAGTTTGTATGATACATTATAATCATTATAGAGACTCTACCCTTATAAAACCTACAATAAAACTTATGAATAACTTGTGTCTTTAACTCTGTAATGAAATTGGGAGTTTTACTTTTCATTTGTTTACATCATAGGTCTACAGTGCGCAATAAAGGCATTTGTTGGGAGGGCAATTTATAGGCACCTCTCTTTTCGATTTTCATTTGTCCAAGATAATAACAAATTCTACACAGATTTGTGGTTGAAGGGAGATAACATTAATCACTAAATGGAGTTATCTCCCTTAGACCACTAAAAAAATCTTACAACTATCCCATCATGCAACATTTCAAGATGTCAGCCCCCATAAATGTAAATATTGCTTGAAGGTAATTGTCCAAGGCCTATTTCAAATATGACAGAAAACTTCAAAGATTTCATTGACATTCTGGACGAGTGTACCCATGGCATTGAAAAAATCGAAAAGGAAAAGTGCCTGCAAGCACTGTCAAACATAAAAGCGATTAATTTTCAGGAAAACTGGTTAAAAAATGAAGAAAACATCCAGCTCGTTTCCACCAAATTGTCAAAAATTATTCACATTGCCGTCATTCCTGAATTTACTAATAGGGAACATTATACGTTTGAGTCATCTGATTTTTGTGGCTACCCTCAGAAAACCGAACTTGCACTTGTTTTACTGAAAATAATCTTGGAAAATTCTGAAACTTCAGCTCATTCTGGAATTGAAAGTGTCGTCTGCAATGTTCTACCTGAATTGCTTGTTTTGATGTCTTCAAATTCAGAGTTGAATTTATGGACAACATCCAATATAGTTGAGCAGTCATCATCAATTTCTCAGACTTTACTGAAAATCTTCAAAGGGGACTGGAACAAGATCTTGTTTCCTGAAGGCCCAAATTCTATTGTCTCCTCTACCAACTTTCATAAATATTTCCAAAAAATAAAACCAAGACTTTTGAAGCACAACTGGATGAAGAACCCCAATATTCAGAAATCGTTCCAATGGATGTTACCAAAAGTGAAATTCCCATATTTGAGTGAATTTATCGATACAGTTTTGCCACCATCTTTGAATTTTGTGGATGATTTTGAGGTAACTAATAAATGTGCAGGCGTGGAATGTCTTCATCATATCATTGACAATGTGTCACGCGAGGAACTGAGATGGTGTGGAAGAGCAGAAGTCATATTTGATGTTATTGAAAAACAGATGTATCACCATGATCCACAACTGATTGCTAACCTTCATCTGACGGTCTTGGCTTTGCTTCCAGTTTTTGGCAAAATTCCTGATGACATTGAAAAGCATCATAAAGTGTTTCAAATGATTCTAAGAGATGTAGAATTTGAAAATAAAATTTTAGTAAGGAGAGCTTTGACTTCAAATCTTCCGAAGTTTGTGGACATTTTAGGAATTTTTGTCATCAAACATTCTAAGAAATTAATGAGTGTGTTTGAATCCTATTTGGAAGTGTTCGACGGGCCTGAAGAAACGTCAAGGCTGAATATCTTGAAAACATTGCAGCAATTTTTATCCGTGGCATGGCCTAGAGTTCCACAGTATTCTTTGTTTTTTTGTAAAATTTTATATAAATTTATATGTGATATTTCAACTGACAAAACCACAACTCCAACTAGTGTGAAAGCTGAGCTGATTTCAGAGGCACAAAAATGCTTAGTTTTGATCAAAATATGTGATCGAGAAAACTCAGAACAGATTTTAGAAACAGTTAAATCAAATGAAAAGACAGACTTTATCAAGATCATCATTTCACAAATTGAAAATCATCAATCTGTAGATTGTCTACCAAATAACTTTGAAATTATCAAGAAATTGTTCAATAAAACTTGTTAATATCAAAGAATCATCGTAGTTAATTAATTACTGAAGCCTTAATGTGTCCCTCAGTCTATGGCAAACATCTATAAATGGAAATAATTAACAGGCAGTATCACTGTTTTGGCAAATAAATCTCATTGCACACTCCATGGCATTGCCTGACGAAAAATCATTGTAATTTCACAACGAAAATAAAAAAGGTGTGATAGTAGGTCTACGAATGAAGAAATAAATATAATAATCAATGTATTTCAAAATTTTATTTTGCATCACTTAAGTTCAGAAATCAGTTCTTTCTTTGGTGGTGGTCTTTTTCCTCCCCATTTTTCTTCCAACTTAGTTTTACCATCTTCAACTTGTTTTAAATCTATCTGTCTTCTACCTAGAAATATTAAAACTGAACCTGAAACATGTTGTACTCAAGAGTACATTTCCCTTTCCATGTCCATTCATCAGTTTTTATAGAAGCTTAATTTTCTTATGGATTTGAGCATCGTGTCCAAACCACACCCCATTTTGTCATATTATATCTATAAGACGGTCAAATGGGATTGAAGATGCTTCAGACAAATTTGAATGTTTTGATGAACAAGTTATTGCCCTTATAATTTAAAAAGAGATTTATATAATAATAAATATACTTACTAATCTCAAGCTGTAACTCTGGAAGGAGAATGACTAGAGCCATACCATATCTCTGACACCAGCTTAATAAAAATAGACATTTCTTTTCACATTGATATATAACCGTCTTTAATTCACTATCACTAGATTCCTCACTCCTGGTCTCATCTTTTCTAATTTCTAGAATGAAATAAAAATACCCAATTGAGATAAATAGTAAATATAAATTAGAATATATTTTCAGAGATCTGTGTGCCAATTTACAGGGTATGTTTTAAACAAATATAAACTGTGGAAGAAATAGAAAATCTCGTAGTATTTTAAAAAGTAATATTCAAATGAATTTTTATAAAATATTTATATTGACCTATATAGTAGTTGCAAGTGTCACGTGTGAAGCAGACCATACTTGTTTTTAATCACCTGATGGTACTTCTGGTTTGAGGAGTCCACTACTGTACAATTTTGTCATGCTTTGGACAAGATTTTTGGTTACTGGAATTATTTTGCTTGTACCCCTAGACTGGAGACTGGAAAAACGTTGGTAGTAGCAGAATTTCTTCAAGTGCAATGTGTACTTACCATTTTTAAGAAGATTACGAGCTGATTTGAATAAGGTAATAATGTCTGACAGAGATAATAATATATATTCTAATGATGGAGTTTTATCTGGTCCTTTTATAATACATTTTACATCCTCTAATATAATCACCATAAAATCACCTGATACCTCTAACCGCTTGCTCTCCTGAAGACATAAACCAACAATCATAGATCATATAACCTTAAGTCTCTGATAAAAATGATAGATTCTTACTTGGGGGAATAAATATCTTTCTGCCCATGCATCTGGCTTTTATTCCCAACCTGAATAGTGCAAGACTTATTTCATGTCTAAATATCTTTTGCAAGAAGCATTAGAGGTGATTTGGCAATATTGGTTCAAGTGACAGTTAGGGAACCAAGCATCATACAGCAGTATTTTTTTTGTAATTTCAGACTATAAGAAAAGGAATAATCTTTTCCATGACCCATTAAAACTTTTTCACTTAAAATTGTCAAAACTCATCATGCCACAAACTGAAAAAAAAAACAACCAAAAATTCACTATGACTATCACATACCTTATGAAGTTTTTGTACAGTATTTTCTACAGCCTCTTCTAAACTAATAAAATTCTTTCCCTCTGATAGAACACAGCATACATTGAGCAAATCCTAGAAAATACAAGAAAGCAAGAATGCTACAGACTCTATGTTTACCAGATGGTTACAAAGAAATGAAAAGTCATCTGAATTGGGCCTAAACTGCTCCCTGTAACCCCCAAAGAGCAAAGTTGAAAAATCAATGAATGGACACTGCAATTTCAGTAATATTTCCCTCATTGAATACATAATAGCATAGATCATTACATCATTAGCCAAAGTTTACAGTAAATTGAGAATAGGCTGATTATTGGAATGGAAAATTTAGATTTTTGGTATATACCTACCTCAGCACTGTTGACAGGACAATCAAAATGGCCACCATTGTGCAGACGACAAACAAATGCATAAGAATAAAGAACATTGACCATATTATTTCTTATATCTGGCGATGGCTTAGTCTGTAAAAAGACAAGAAATCATCTTTTTATTACTTCAAACATAATTTCAGACTTTGGTAAAGGGTGCAATCCTTGTTTTATGGACAATTTTCTTCGTTTATTACTTTCTAGAAGTCATTGTCTTTTCATCTCCACTGAAACAATTACATATTTCACTTTAGCGGGTATAACTTTATGTAATAATAAGACAATAAATACCTTTATCAATGTGTTAATATCAGGTATATTTTTCAGAAGTTTAGGCTTATTACTTTTAGTTTGTTTCTTCGATTTTTTTCCTTTTTCATCAACTTCTTCTATTAATTCCTGATAAAAATGTTTGATAATAAAAAGTCTAAGTCAAGACTAAGTCCTTGAAAAGGAGGGTGGGGAAACAAAGAAAGGTCCATTTCATACAACATCATTATTTGCCAACTGAGTTTGAGTTTAAATTAAATTGATCTGTAGAATTAGTTGGATCGCTGCAGAGGCCTTTCCTTAATTTGTCAATAAAATGCTTGATCTAAGGGTTAATTAAAAAAATCAAAAACATTTTTGCTTATGTCTGACATCAGACCCTTAGTATAAAGTCATTCAATTTCCAATATACCCTTGTTTCTTTCCACCATGGAGTCCAAACTTCCACCAAGTTACCAACATGGCCATCCTTTAATAACTTCTCAAACTCTGCCTTCTCTTTAGATGTGAGTTTATTAAGTACTGCTTCACTGTCATCTAAATAATAAAATTTGGTTTGTATTTACTAATGGCTTGTTACTCTAACACAAGGAACTTCTAACTGTATAATATTAATAATTGAAGTGTTTGGAGTGAATAAGGGAACAACTCTAAAAAACATTGGCTGAGACATAATGAAGGGGGCAGTTCAAAAACATGGTGCCTAATCACCTTGCAGATGAAATCCTACTTGCCATGGCGTATATAGGGAAAAATTCTTGATTTGAAACTATGTATGTGGTAACAGCTCAGCCTTTACACTAGCAGCATCTGGAAGTCACCAATGCATCGCAGCTTCAAAATGTATCACAAATACCTAAATCTAGTCCCTTCAATCTGGATTCCAGATCTTCTTCATCATCATCATTATCATCATCAGAATCTAGTTCTTCTGGATTACCATTTTCTAATCTTGATAACATTTCTAACATCTTCTCTTTATCACCTGGTCTGAATATTCGGAATAAACATTTATTAATTATATCTATTTGGTCCCTCCAAAATTAATGCCTTGGATTCAAAAGCCAATAAATTGACTCTCTGTTTGTCTGCTATCATTTTAATTTAATCCTAGTAGTCGATCTAAAGCCATGTTTATGTAACACACTTTCTGTCATTTAATTTGGTGTTCATGGTATATGACATTTTATTTCATACTTACTGTTTAAAGAATAAATCATGGTGGTGAATTCATGATAAATCATGAATGATACATGCTAAAAAAAAACCTCAAAAAACCTGTTTCAATAGCACATTAATATCCCTTATATTCCAAAATTAAATCTGAAGACATCTAAGCTGAATTGAAAGAAGTTTAACCAAAGACCAGTTGGTAAGAAATGATCAATGTGGTACTGGAACTATTGTAAAATGTCTTTCCCTTATTAATGTCGGATTCTGTCTGTGCCTACCTGGTTTTAGTTTCCTGTAGTTCTTGTATGACCCAGTCTTTATAGAATAATTCTGAACAACTGGCATGTTTCTCATCTTTATAACAGTTCAAACTACAATACTTTATGTTACATCTAGGACATGTATATTGTGACTTCTCTTTCAAACAGCTGAAATCGAATTGAAAGAAAATCATTTTGTTTGAATTAAAAGGTCTGAAATTATGCTATTTTAATTTCAGGCCTTTTAATGGATTAAATCAAACACTGATGTTGCTAAATCTTATCATAAGTTTTATATACAGTAGGATGGAGTAGATTAAGAAATTATGAAATATCAAATTATTGGGGGAAAAAAGGGGATATGGTGGGTGGGCGGGTGGGTGGAGCGTGGAGGGAGGGATGAGGAGAAAAGGGGTGGAGTGGGGATGTAGAGTACTTCAATTCATGTCTGTGACAAAGAATATTATGTTTTTCTCCTTCCAGACTTCTAGGCTATCATCTCATAAAAGTTATCTTACATGGAACAGACAAAATTTCCAGGGTCTAGAGGCTTTGTTTCACTCAGTTCTGTCTCAATATCCGGCAGAAGTTTTATTTCATTCATCCTTTTCGTTCTGCAGTCGTTCTTTCATAGAAATGTACGAAACTGACTAGATATATTCTAAAACGACATAAATTTAAACGTAAAGAAAATTGAGATTTCTTATCGGGAATTGTCAACAATGGATCAAATTTCAAACGATTTTAATCGTTTATCTAATATTGATACCAGTTTAAATGTTAATGGTGATAAAGAATGACATATAAAAATAATTTCGCTTCAGAAAATGTCTTCAGTGTTAATTTATTGTAGCCACTACATTTCTAACGAAGCGAGAAAATAAAATCAACTTCGTCTGCTTTTTTGAGGAGTTTTCAGAAGGTATTTCAAGTAAGTTATGAAAAGATTAAAAACTAAGATTGTAAGCATTGGGTTTCAGTGATTTGATCTTAGATTATTATTATTCCAACGAAATTTTGTTCCATATTTCTGATCAACAGAATCTCCCGCGAAATCTGGGTCAAAAATGGAATCGTGCTTCACCATATTTTCTAGGCCTTTTTTTATTACTATCTCTCAGTTTTGTTGATTAGTATCTCTATTTGAATGCGACAAGTACGATTTGATCCCGGCATTAGTCTTAATCTCGTTGATTAATCTTTATTTTCATTTGTTTAGACATGATCAATGTTGATCAGTAACGACCTTGACCTTTGCGTTGCTTGGTAACGTGTAAACTTATTGCAGGTACTTCCCGGCTTTCAAACGTAAACATTACAACGTGTATCTAGATCTAACCAGTGAACATTTTGTCAGTGGCCATTTCTTGTGAGAACAAACTTTGTGTTTCAAATTCTGTAAATCTGTAAAACATTTGTGTGATACTTTTTTAAAAATATTTTAATTCAGAAACATAACATGGCTGTACCATACTCAAACACCAAAATCCGAGTACCAAAAGGATTCCAAAATATCCTGGAAGGTCTGGCAAGAGAAGTTTTGAGATCTCAACCAAAAGATATTTATGCGTTTGGTTACAAATACTTGGAAACATTGTTGAAGGGACGAGAGGGTAAGTACTGACTTTTATCTATTTTGTTACATTTCACATTAAAGTGGGAGCATGTGCCAACTTCTTAAAAAATAGAAATTATGATTGTCTGCTGATAACCAATAATATATTTATTTTAATAAATCTTCTGGTGTGGATTTCAGTTTGACATGAAAGTCAACAGAGGTAGTAATAATCGTTTTTTGAACTACTTTTGGTTGTAACAATTTCCAGAACAGTCAAATTTTCAAATTTGTCACCATAATATTTAGTAGCTTTTGAAAATATACCAAATGTATTGGTATATACTCCCACTTTAATAGATGACACATGATAACTATACAGAACAAAAAACTCATGACATGACAAAATAAAATGTCTGTTCATAACACAGAAAACATATCACCCATATACATGCATACCAACACTTTTCAGTACAAAATAGTGACATTGATGGTCATCAATCTATAAAGAAAAAGACCAAGTAAATAAAGACTACCGGTACTCTATATTTGAATAATAATAACCAAATATCTTGTAGTAAACAAGGAACTTAAAACAAACACATGACATATTTTAACACCCATTATTTTAACTATCACTGATACAAATCTAAAAAAAATGCAAATACCAAATTTCATAAAAACAGTTTTTTTTAGTCTGACTAGTACACTGCTAATAATTATAGCTCAAATGTAGCCAATTTGAGGAATTTTTTATTTTTGACATTTACAGACATAAGGTTACATAATATTGATATTTATTAACATGTATATGACCGAAAGGTCAATCTGAATTGATACAGAAATGGAAAAATTGAAAAATTTATACCAATTACAATATTAACATATACATAGACATATTTACAAAGATAATAGGTTTTGAAATGGCAGGGATCACATTAGTGTCTTGACTGGACATTATGTGGATAAAAGTTTGAATACATGCAACATTTATATTCTGTTTCAAATACAGTGCGCGTAGATCCTCGTATTTATGACAAACACAAAAGAAATGAAATTCATCTTCTATGCAGTTTCTATCTCACAAAGTAGTCTCTTATCGTATTGAATATTATTCCATTTACCTTCAACAACGTTAAGTTTATGGGCACCACAGCAAAATTTACAAAGTGCATTTTTATATTTGAAACAAAGTTAAACATTGAAGAGGTAACGCTCAGATTCTAAAACTTCCTAATATAATGTGTAATATTTGAAATAGTAAAAAGTATCATTATTACTTACAAACATCTCATTCAATATGTTTCCCAAAATTCCTAAGAAAAATTCTAAACCTGTCATTAACATCCACATGAGAAACGGGTTTCTCAATAGTCAAACTAAGGGAGGTAATTCAACAGGTTCTGTTGATATCAGAACAACAATTAAATCCATCTTGCTGTATAAAAGACTGAAGTTCTGCAGAATTAAGGTGAGTAATAGACATTCTTTGTTTTTTTCATAAGAATTTTTTTTAAACAAAAACATTAAGCTGAAAATAATTTGTTAACTTTAACTTATGTCTTTGATAATCATGAACACGCTGTCGTTCAACGAGCTCTCTTAATTCTTTTCATGATCTTAAATTTAATCTCTTTTAGCACTAAATTATGAAAACATTGTTCTATGATTTTTTTCTTAACAACATGATGATATTCATAATTTTTTTGTTTGCAGATTAGAATTAACCCCTGATGGTAATATTCTATAGCAACTTTTTGAAGAAGGTAATTATATATAATGACATAACAAAAAGTTGATACTGTTTGTTGAAAAAAGGCATATTTTTGAGTTGGAAGATTTTTGGTTATCTTTTAATACAGTTTTGATACAGATGTAGGGGTTAAATCAGGGTTAAATCAGAAAAGATCGTATTTTGTGTTTGGTTAGTCCAAAATATCAGGCAAATAATTAGAATCTGGGCTAATTTCATTAGAAAACAGGTGTGGATTCTGGTAAAATTTCTTAGAAAAGATTGCTTGTGTTGTAGATTGATTGAAAAAATATGGATGCCAATTCTTAATTTGACAGTCTAATATGTATTTAGGGGTGTCATAGTATGATTGCAAGGAGTTAAATATTGCTTACCGGTACAATGTTTTAAAGTATAGCCACAATTAAAAGCTTTTTCTTACGCAATAAAAGGATACAGTTTTACATAATTACCCAATTTATTGTCTGATCATTGATCATGTGGTCAGTTTTTCCAATTTTAGCAATTTCAGGAACAGGGATTTGAGTAAACCCACCAACTCAAGTTGAACACTTTAGTTTCTTTGATTTTTAGATTTTCTTTTTGGAATTTTTTACACTTATTTGGGGGGTAGAGATTAGAATAAGGAACTGTATGTGTTATATTATAGTAATACAAGTCTATTGTGTTTATTATAATTCTATATATATATATTGTTCTATCATTATTCTTTCTAGTTCGATGAATTATTGATTTTAAACATTCTCTTGTCTTCTCTGTTAAGAATAGAATTTACTTATTCTAATACACTCATTCTGTACAAAGAACTTCATGATTTTCATTTGCATGTGAGCTAGTGCTTGTTACGACAAAAGTTGCAGCTTTTGGTTAGCCTTGAACTTTAGGACTTTGATAGGACCAGAGCTCTTGCTCTCAAATTCTGATCTCTTTAAGCCATATTGTACAACAGCGCCATGGAGCAGCATTTGCTAGATTATAGGCGCTATAGAAATAAATTATTATTATTATTATTAAGTGTTGTTTAATCAAGACTACCAAGATGTATCGAAAATCAAAAAGACCTTAAATTCTTTAGATATTCTTACATAAAACTTAATGTCTAAACTTGGTTGACAAATGTTTATTTCTCAATGAGTCAATATATACATAAATAATTTTCAAATGAACCACTTTACAATATTAGTTATGTGGACATTATGTTGACATTCCCAGTGGCAACAAGTGTTTCAAATGAACTACTTTGTAACATTAGTTATGTAGACTATCTAAATGGATTCCATGTTGACACTCCCAGTTGTAGAGTGGTAACAAGTGTTTCAAATGAACTACTTTGTAACATTAGTTATGTAGACTATCTAAATGGATTCCATGTTGACACTCCCAGTTGTAGAGTGGTAACAAGTGTTACAAATGAACTACTTTGTAACATTAGTTATGTAGACTATCTAAAGGGATTCCATGTTGACACTCCCAGTTGTAGAGTGGTAACAAGTGTTACAAATGAACTACTTTGTAACATTAGTTATGTAGACTATCTAAAGGGATTCCATGTTGACACTCCCAGTTGTAGAGTGGTAACAAGTGTTACAAATGAACTACTTTGTAACATTAGTTATGTAGACTATCTAAAGGGATTCCATGTTGACACTCCCAGTTGTAGAGTGGTAACAAGTGTTACAAATGAACTACTTTGTAACATTAGTTATGTAGACTATCTAAAGGGATTCTATGTTGACACTCCCAGTTGTAGAGTGGTAACAAGTGTTACAAATGAACTACTTTGTAACATTAGTTATGTAGACTATCTAAAGGGATTCCGTGTTGACCCTCCCAGTTGTAGGGTGGTATAAAGTGTTTTATATTGTTGATTATTCCATGCTATGTATATAATAGAGTGTATAGAATTAATGAGTAATTTGAATAACAGCATTGACCTAGAATAGTATTGAATAGACATTAAACTCTATAAAAATAGTATGTAGAGTAACAGCTGTTGGTATATTGTAGTATCACAAATACTTTCCAATATTAGTCATCAAATAAACATCATTGATTTTACCACAGCCTGTGGTTTTTATGATATTTTATTTTGTCAACTCTCCATTATTTGTCAGGTAGGTCAACATTACCTGGTTATTCTGTGTCATTTTGGTTTTTTGGTATTTTCTGAAACTGTCATGCTCTCGTTCATTGAGATTCTTGTTAAGCAGTTGCTAAGTCCTAAAGAGTGCTCAGAATTTTATTACCAAAAAAAACGGGAAAAATTTGGTGGTTTTGAGTTTAGACTTTGGTTAATGCACAAGGTTTTTTAGGATTTGAGATAAGTAATCTGTGATAAATGATATTTGTCCAGGAAAAATCATTGCCAAAAATTTATGTAAGATCAATTAAAGATAGGTTTGCCTTATTTTCATTTATGAAAATGAAAATGCTAATACTTTTATGAATAGAAAGTAGAGGTGTTCTAATGACTTGAAAAAATTCCAGTTTGTCTCACATGTCAATAATTTATTCATAATGAGCTAAATTAGAAGAGAATTACCAATAGAATTCCAATGAGTGACCGATCAAGAAAGGTCAACAAGTTTTTTTTTGTTTATCCAGACTGTACATACATAGACATGACCTGTGCTTTTGAGAATCTTTTCTAGATGTCTGGTGGTTTATAATTTGCATGTCTGATCAACGTTAGTCAAAAATATTTTTAGATGCCAGTGCCAGTGCTGTCTGGGTTAGTCTTTTAACCCGTTACTCCTAGTCTGTGTTCCAATGTGACCCAGTTTGATGTAAAGCAGCAGGATAGATTTTATTGGATGGTTCTAGACAGAAACATTACAACCATAGAACCATTGTACAATCAGATGACAATCAATATTTCCTGCTTTCAACTTGGTTGTCGTGGCGATGGCCAGCCTCTCACAGTATAGTGGATGAGATGGTAATTGTGTTATTTCTAGTTGTTAAGGGACACCAGTTATAAATAAGAAATGAAAATAATGCCATTCCAGGTTTATGATGTGATTTTAGCGCTTCTATACAGACAACATTGTTATGTTTTCAAATTCATTTCAGGAATTCATAGACTTAAATTGAGGACTTTTTCTCTCTGAAAACTTGAAATTATTTACAATAGGGTGTTAAATGTTGAGAGCTGTCATTAAGCTTAATATTTTAAGCATTGGCTTAAATTTCTCTCACCTGACATGGGTGATATCTTAAAGGCCATTTTTTGACCAATCATGCTTTCGTTTTAGAAACGGGAATTGTTTAGCCAATCAGCTCACAGCTGCAATTTTCCCTCATGACACACTGTCTTTTGATGTCCAGCTTCATTAGTCCAATTTGGAAGATAAAACTTGGATGTAAAACTTCAAAACTGTAATCAAAGGGCACAGAAATGATTTCTCCTGTCCTTCCGTATGCCTTCTTAGAAATGACCTTCATAGGACTTCAAGAGAAAATACTGCCAAGTTGGCAAAACTGTGACACAGATGAATACTTAATGAATAGATAATTACTACTAGAGACTGGTATCTGTTTAATGTCCAGTAGTAATTTGACCAGTGTCCATCCTGTGATAAAGTGACCAGTTGTTAATGAGTGATAAGAGATCTCTTGACATTGGTCCAGACTGCCCGTAGAATAATCAGTGATAAGAGAGGTTCATTTGCTGACCAAGATTAAAGTAAGAATGAATGAATTTGTTCCTTTCCCTTTCCTAATTGCATTCCTAAAATATACATACATTTATTCTGTGTAGTACTTAACTGTGGGTGATATTTACCCATTAGGTCAACAGGGTTGGACCAAGCAGCTGTGGACCCCCAATACCATCAATGATGAGTCTGATGGTCCAACCCCTTCATCCATCTTTTGGGGTCAAACAGATTCAGAGACCAGATTATGGTTCTCAAGTCAGGCACATGCCAATTTCAGGGGTCAAGAGCTATTTCTGTTATCTTCAATACATATATATTAAACCTTTTCAGAAGTACTCAATGGTATTGTACATAGATATTATGTTATAGAAAGCATTTCTATGTTATTTCGTATCAATAAGGTATCTGTTTGGTCAATTTTTTGAGTAGATACAGATAGGTCATTCTTTTTTTTTTATAGAAATTGCTTCAGTACAATGTAGAAACATGAAGGATTTTTTCCAGCTTCATTACATATTCATTTAGTAAACCTATGTCCATTCTGATGAAGATAGACATTGGGACCTAGAATGAGACCATTGGGATGTCTGGACTCCTGATATTAAATATCCATGGCTATCCTATTGGTTGAATTATTCTCTAATTTAATCATAGAAAATGATTTTCTTATGTAAATATGGAATATGAGGTGCAATTTGATTAAAGCATCCTTTAGCTAGACAGATTATTTACCTTAGCTTTAAGTCTGGTTCAATACAGGTCTTTGATGCAGACTACTGCAGTCAATCTTGTTCAGACTAGGTCTCTCTAGAGAGCCACTTCAGAGCTTTGGTGTGCCTGACGTCCAGAAATCATTAAAACTTATCAAAAAATAATCAGAGTCTGACCTGAGCAAAATGTAGATTTTATTATTCTTGAAATCCAAGATTGTATATTCTATGTGTATCAATTTGCACCATTCCAATTTTCAATCAGACGTTCGTAGTTCCTGCAATTCCACTTAAACTTAAAGTTTTTTATGACGTCAACCCTGCAAAGGTCCTAAAACACTCAGTTTTAGAGAATTTGCAAGACCAACAGACATCTGATGGAAAATTGGAATGGTGCAAATTGATGCTATCAGTGTCTGCGAAACGCTTAAAAAATTTGAAAAACCTCTTTAATTGTGATTGACATCCGGATTCAGGCATTTTTAGAGGCAGCTGCCACATTTCCGAAATCACCAATTGGACTGATTGGCTTCCTACCGTCTAGGATACCATTCAGAACAACTTCTGGACACTTCAGCATTTTTCAGACAATTATCTGGTTGCCTTGGTTATGTCCAGCAATTAAACAGTTCCAGTAAAAGAAGAATATATTTGCATATAATCACTGTAATGGTCAATAGACAGAATGACGGCGCCAGAGTATCCTGGCAACCATGAATGGCAGCAGGAATTTGGCCGTAATTAGATGGTAGAAATATTCATAAGTGATTGTAGTATATTGTGAGATTACTGATTAAAAAGCCAGCTGGTAACAGATCAATGTATAATATTTTCTAGGTCTTCTCAACGAGATTATTTATTTATAAGCCTAGTGTTAGGTTATAAATATAAAATATTCTGATTCTTATAATCTAAATTATGAATTGATAAGTGTTTGTGATTCATTAAACCACATTGCATAAAGATTGGGCGAATATGATTCTCTTTCTATGGATTCCTGTGAAGTCACTCCTGAAAATTCCCCACATTACACACTACATGCCATTGCCTGTTTCATGCCCAAAAATTCTGCAAAGTTGGACATTTCATTCTAACTTTATTTCATTCCAACTTTTCAAATTATTTCAGTCTGACTTTTCATTTAATTTCATTCCAACGGTTCATTTCATTCAATTTTTTTTTTCAACTGTTCATTTCCATCTAACTTTTCAATTCATTTCATTCTAACTTTTCAATTTCATTTCAACTTTCCATTTAATGTCTTTTCGAACTTTTCAATTTATTTAATTCTAACTTTTCAATTTATTTCATTCCAACTTTTCATTTCAAAATTCCATTTTATTCCAACTTTTCATTTCATTTCAAAATTAATTTCATTTCATTCCAACATTTTATTTCATCGTTGAAATCCCCCAGTCGAGGACAAAATCATTACTGATAGCTGAATGAAAACACCATACATATGATTGATAATATTGTTGAGAAAATTATAACATTAGGTCAAAGTATAACTACATTCTAATTAATAATATACATGTGTTGAAATATATACTTATATTAATTTGATTAGGGTTACAGGTCAAATGTTGATATCCTAATTTATGTTACACGATATGTAATGTTTTTGTTTAGTTTAATAAATTCCATTAATTTTCAGTTTCATTCATGTCATTGTTTTATCTTTAGTTATGTCATTAGATGTGGGTATACTGGGAATTGGCAAAAGTATGCTGAAAGCCTTCTTCAAACCTCCTTCAAACCTAGGGCCGGCAGGAAAAACTCTGCAAGACTGGGAGCTGCGACTAACGTCTGAAACTGGGTCCCGTCTACTTAAAGGTAGACTGTTTTGTACGTTCAGCTTTTTTTTGGACGAAGAGGCTGGAAGATAGAATCTGCTGACTAGTTGTGGAGGTGATGACAGGAAAGGAGGCCCATCACGCAGTCATCTTAATATTTTAATCACCCAGTTTTATGGCTGAATTGATCTATCAATTGTACTTGTTAAGTTGATATTCTGCATTCTGTTCTTGTACAATTCAATGCAAATTTTAGACAGTCTAAACTGCCAGGCTGTCATTATCCTCAATCAGCAGTGTTAGGTGTTGTTTGCAGTTATAGAGTTTGCCTTTAACATAATGCTGTGTGCAATGGGGCTATTTCCAAGTCATCTCAGTTTTCAATTCAAGATTATTATAATGCCTTCTTCAGAAATTCAACCAAACTTTTGTCTCTTCTATGCATTTAAGAATAATGTTGGATGAGAGCCATATACCTGTGACATAACACAGTGTTCAATGAGACCAATTCCAAATCATTTCAGCATTAAGCTGGATCTCACTTCCAGGCAGTTGAGAATTATAATGGATTGCAACTATAAGTTTATTCCTTCAAGGTAGCCCATCTGTAAAGCTATTTCCAATCTCCTTAGTATTTAAGACTGAATGACTATCATATTGAATCAGCTATCAGTATGTGTGGGTGTATGATCTGTATGGGAGTTCACAATATCATTAAAAGGTGCTAGAATGTTATCAAGACTAATTGTTTTCTAACTGTTCTGTCTGATCTAACTTCTCTTATCTCTGATAGTTCTATTGATTTTATACCCACTCTTTACCATTCTTTATGCTTTCGTATGTCATCGTCACACTAATTTGGAACCCTCAGGAATCCAACCAAACTAATGAAATTTTTAAAATTCTATGAAGGTAGAGAATTTTCATTAGACTGAGATCAGCAAAAAGAGAGAAAAATTATCATATGTCCCATTTTTGTGCACTTAGTTAGGCTTATAAAAATTGACAGCACCATGTAGTGTCCAATGAGAGAATCTTTATAAGTTGATCAGGATGAAATAAAATTGAAACCAGGAGCAAGCTGAAAATGTGATGTCACAGCTTTTGTAGGTGCTTATAAAACTCCCTCTGAAAGTGCCAATCTTATGCCTCTGATATGCCTATGTGCCAAACTGAGCTGTCGATATGCTGAAAATACAATTGGCAATTGCTCTGCTCTCTGACAAAAATTGCTAGGTTTGAGCCTACGACGAAGCAGAAAAGTGAAAGTAAAACTCAATTTCTTTATGTCATTATTCTCAGCTTGAAGTTTCCAGTAATTAAAACTATATCTAGTATAATCTATTATTAATGAGTTTCTAATAGAGTTGAATCTGATTTGATATTACCAATTCCTCAAGTCTCGTCATGAGATTACTAACCTGAACTTAAACATTCTTCTTAGTAAGCTTATACAGGGAGGGAGGTAGTTCAGTAAATTAGATGCTTGCTGGACATTAGGGTTCTGGGGTTTTATCATCCCCGTTTTTGGTTATGCTCCCTTATCAATGAATAGATGGGACCATAGTTCACCTTATCTGAATAGCTGAAGCTGAAATTTTTCATAAGAATATTCCTTTGACTTCTATTAATGGTACAAAAAAAATCTCAATTTTACACCCTCTAGGTTGGCTTATCCTTCAATTACGTTTGGCTGAACAATATTAATTTTGGATGTTTTGAAATGAATTTATTAAATTAACAATGGTTTTCAACTAAGGAATCAAATATTCAGTGTTAAAGTTTGGAATATTGTATAGTGTCTAAAGTGTTATTATCAGGAATAGTGCCAGAATTATCATGGTATATCATAATAGTAAGATATGTTAGATCTAAAATGAATCACTAGTCAAGAATGACAAGTATTTCTATAGAAATTGAAGAGTGCCAGCCAGTATCCACTATGTTGTTACATGGTACCATTACTGTACTGTATTGAAAAAATGTTCATACGTTCTGAAAACGGTAGTTATATTCTAGTTTTTAAATTTCTTCTCCATTTTGATCCATTTTGACTTATATTTGAGATAGCCACAGAGGCAATGCATTAAAGATTTCTCCAGCTTGCAATATATGCTACTACATTGTCAATAACAAGTCTGTTATGAACCAAATTTTCCTCACAACACTGTGAATCAAATAAAATATTGTATTTTTTCATAAGTATTTTCTGCTAATTCTAGAAAGATTCAAATACTTTGCAGAAGGGTGAACGTTTTTGTCTAGACAGAGCTGGATCAAAAAAATTGGTGATGAAAACATAGTCTCATGAAAGCACTGGCCTAGGTCACAAAGGAAAGATTTATGATAAAACAAGGTTTTATGTGCGTTATTAGTATGCTGGAAAATCTATTGTATTTGGCATGAAAGGATGTCTCCAGATATCAAATGAATCTAAGATTCGATTTCAGGCATACAAAATGGAGTACAAAATGCTGTAAATAATTCAATAAGTACAATGTTAGCCAAGGCCGTGTATAGTGTAGTCATATGAGATGTTGTATATATATATATATTGTAAATGAAATCAATGGAGTTCTATGTTCTACTTTACTGCACCATGTGAGCTAATGAAGACGGGCAACGTCATGTAGGGTGCAATGAGGGAAATTTTGTCAGGACAGCGGCATTGCCTGCTCTTTGTCGATTTCCAACTGTGGAGGGATCTTTAATTTGCACAGCCTGTAGCACACAGGGCCTTGATTTATTGTCCCATCCAAATGACTAGACACTTTTTCTATGTCAGCCCCTCTTACTTGTATCACTGACAGGGGAAACCGGGTTGAAAATTGGAAAGTATTATCTTTACCTATGCCGGGATTGAACCCTGGACCTTCAGATTAGCGAGCATGCGTCTTACGCACTGAACCACTGCAGCTCCCGTATATTGTAGTTAGGGTTTTTTTGGGGTTCCCAAAGAAATGTACATGTTAAGTACCCATTTGGGACTCAAGTGATCTGAGAACGGTTCTTCAGTTGTAGTGTAGATGAAAAGTGGTCTCGGCACTGTCTCCTCTTGAAGACATTAAAATTAACCCTTGTAGTCACCGTGATGTGATCAAAGACATTAATTTTACTAAATAATGATGAAATTCCGCTTGGAAAGGCGAAGGTCTCTTGTGAGACGTGCAGTAAAGTGTTCCTTGGAACGGTCACCATTTTTTTTATCCCTACCGAGGTGGACCAGAACACCGTTTATATTACACAAAATTCATCCGGATAAATTTTGTAATTTGAAAGGGTTTTAGTGTAAAAGGGTTAATTGATTGTAGTAACCTGGCCGACAGACTCTGATTGTCTTTGTCTTCATTCATGACACATTGTTTATCATTTAAACCAAATATTGACATACTTCAGACCTGTTTGATTTGATGGCGTTCATCTATTCTCACTACTTGATTCAGTTTATTCTATTGTTATCAATGAACACTATAAACACTAACAGAAATTATAATATTTATTAATTTATAAGATTTGATGGCGTTCATCTATTCTCACTACTTGATTCAGTTTATTCTATTGTTATCAATGAACACTATAAACACTAACAGAAATTATAATATTTATTAATTTATAAGATTTGATGGCGTTCATCTATTCTCAATACTTGATTCAGTTTATTCTATTGTTATCAATTAACACTATAAACACTAACAGAAATTATAATATTTATTAATTCATAATATTTGATGGCGTTCACTACTTAAAGAGATTGTAAAGAGGTTTTCTAAATTTTTTATGTGTATCAGGGACACTGTTAGCATCAAGTTACACCAGTCCAATTTTCAATCAGATGACTGTTCCTGCAATTCCACTAAAACTTAGTGCTTGACATCAATAATCGGAAAGAGAATTATGTGATATAAGCATATTTTGCGGGGCCCTGACAGGATAGTGATCAGTAGATGTGTATTGTTGCAAATAAGAACAGAACATAAGTTTCAAATGTAACTCTTAGGTGACTGAGTTGTGACTTGCCTTCAGGACTCATAACCACTTCATTAAATGCAACCAAACACTATCGCTATGGTGTGAGGGTACTTTTAGTTGCTTCTTAAAGACTGCTTAACAATTTTGCTTACTGTACTGTCAATATGGCTCATTTCTTATCGATGTTTACTTTTCACTACCAAACAAATAATATATTTTCATATCTTTTTTTCTATTTTTTATCACAACTTCCTGAATCAATAGTTTACTCAATCCTCTAAGAAACTATCATATTCTGTGTTTCTGTACGTTATCATAAAAGTCATATCAATGTGATAATCTTATTGTAAATTGCATCTTTGGACATTTAGAATAACAAAAATATTCACTGTTGGACATTTATAGTGGAAAAGTTCAATATTGAATTTCTTGAATTATTCATATAAGAAGTCAATAGGTGAAATGACCAGAGTTTTTTTGAGTTTTTTTTATGAATATCAATACAATATCAATGACAAGAAATTTTTTTCTTGGCATGAATATTCAAAATGATCTGGTTAAAAGTTGAATTATAAGAAAAAGTATTTTTAAAATAGAGTTCAGTGTACTAGGTAAAATTTGAATAAAGCGTTTATTTTACCTGAATATTCAATTGATATTAATATACCATGAATTATGCAGGTTAAAAGTTCAGTGAAAGTTAAATTGATAGGTTTTTTCTCCATACAAATATTCCAATTCTTTCCTCTATGAATAAGTGCTCTGTAGAATTAATGGGATATTTGAGATCAATATTGCAAATTAAGAAATTATCTTAAATTATCTTGAATTATTCATAATAAAAGATAATGGAAAAAATGCTGTAATTTATATTTATAACTGAGAAAATATCTTGAATTTGGATAGCCAAAAAGAATCTTGATCTTTTCATAACCAAAAAATATCTTGACTTATGCATAATCAAAAAGTATTGTTAATTGTGAATAAGCTTAATGTTCAATTATGCATAATAAAAACTATTACTACATAGTATTATAAAAATATCTTTAATATACAAGGTGAAATATAAAAATATTGTTTTTCTTGGCCTTAATATACAAATTATCTTGAAGATATAAAATATCTTTAATATACAAGGTGAAATATAAAAATATTGTTTTTCTTGGCCTTAATATACAAATTATCTTGAAGATATAAAATATCTTTAATATACAAGGTGAAATATAAAAATATTGTTTTTCTTGGCCTTAATATACAAATTATCTTGAAGATATAAAATATCTTTAATATACAAGGTGAAATATAAAAATATTGTTTTTCTTGGCCTTAATATACAAATTATCTTTAAGATATAAAATATCTTCAATATATAAAGTGAAATATTTTATTATTTTTATTTCTTTGACCTGAATATTCAAATGATCTTGATGATAAAGCTTAACAATTGGAATAAATGTGGCGTAACATGTTTACAAAAGGTAGAATAGCCTTGTACTGTCCCCAAAATAACAAATACTAGAGTCCCTAACAATAACACACTGAGTCAATATAAACAGAGTTATTGAAGTGTAACCAGCCCTCCTGCTTCATTGAAATACAAAGCCATAGTTACTAATAAACGCTGTTAAGGTCAGTGAGGCCTGCAAGCTATTTTCACTGCAATGGGTACATGCTCTAACAGTTAATAGTTATATAGACAAGCTACTAGGAAGATATAACTGTAAAATACATTAGCATTTCTCAATCTACATCTCGCACACATATAACACACTCACACTGTTCACGATCTCAGTTGTGGCTTATACACGCTCACAGGCAGACGTTTTGGATCTGTGCCAAGAACTTCTACCACACTAGCTCCCAGTTAGTCTTGCTAGCTTGTTCACTTTTCAACAACGAAAAGGAATAGATCAGTTTTTTTTTGGCCGAGAAGGATATTTTTCGTGTGCTGCAGCTCAATTGTTGTGTACTTTCGGAGTTAAAGTGAATTAAATACGGAATAGTTGAAATCTTGTTTGATATTAGATTGAAGTGAGGTATTCTCTTTGTTAGTTGAGAACCACAACGTAATCACTTTGTGTGTGTATCAGACCTGTTTATAGATCTCTGAGCTCCCATGTTTTTGTTTGATACTAGCTGTTGACTGGAAGGATATATGCTATTATAACGGTAAGCTATAAATCCCTTTCTACACGACTTCTCCATTCTTGGCTCTACATTGTCTTTGTTTTCTACTTGTTTATATTTGGAAATGATTGGGGAAGACAAAGACAGTGATTTTAGATAAGCTTTTGTTAGACATTTTTCTCTTCGTGTGTTGTATTGATTTTCAGGCCATTTTGTATTTGGCAGCTCCCTCTCTCACTCTCTCTAGACTGGTTTTATTGTCTTCTATGCATTACATCATTAATAAGGGCATGGAAAATGGCCTCTTTGTTTATCCTTGGGGTTTAAGGATGTGAATTTCTTAGGTTATTTCTTGAGCCTTGAAATGAAGGTAATTTATGCAGTATAGAATAGTAGTGGCAATATTTTATATTGTAACTTTTATTGAATAATGTGGCAGTTTATTTATAGTGGCAATATATTAAAGGATGCAATGCATTATGTAATTGTTAAATAAGCAAGTGGCAATTTATTTCAAAGTGGCAATATTTTAAATTGAATAATTTTATGGTAATTTATTTGATAATGGCAATATATTAACTTGCAGTCATCATTTGGCAATTTTTTATAAGGGGCAATATTGCTACCACAATTGCAGTTAGTATTAAAAAAATAATTAAAACAAATTTGCGGGCTTGAATTTGAGACGAACAGGAAGTGAATTTGTAATGGAGTTTAAGGGTGGATGAATATAGTTAATTTTCACACATGCATGCCCTATTTATTTTATGTGCTGTAATAAACCCTAACCAATGATCTAAAGAGACTGTTATGTGATTATGGGTGTGGTTAATTTGATAAAGGGTATGGATAAGTGGTAAGGTAATAACACTTAGATAAAGACAAGACTGTGTGTGCTGAAAAAAGAAAGGGCTTTGTTAAAGATATTCATAAGCCTTGTATGCAGGTGAAAAGGTTTGGAGTAGGGGTAGGGGTGGGGGACAAAGGCCAAAATGGCTAGTAAGGATTTATAAAGGTCAAAGGAAGATAAGGGGCTGAGGGCTGATTCTTGCTGGATCACAACAAGTCAATGGAATATAATTTTCTTGCCCTTTCTCTAGTTTTATAGTATGGTATACATGATAGTATCATATATGATGGTATATTAAAAAAAAAGTAGTAAATTTGAAATATACTTCATAGTTTATTTATAATATAATAAGGTAAAGAAACAATATAATTAAACACTAGGACCCTGGTTACCAACCTGGTTTGTTTTCACTCCCTGGAGGTGTGGGACTAGGGTGTCAGGGGTATGGCCAACTGATGTAGGAGAAGAATTTAGAGAATACCTCACATCACATGCTGGAAATGTGGATGCAATAAATTTTTGGGGGTGTGAAAGGTCCATGTGATTGCTCCAGGGTTGTGAAGGCTGAAATAGGTCAGAAACCACTGCACTGTCCATGTGATTGCTCCAGTGGTGTGAAGGCTGAAATAGGTCAGAAACCACTGCACTGTCCATGTGATTGCTCCAGGGGTGTGAAGGCTGAAAAAGGTAAGGAACTGCTGCACTAGGAAGTAAAACAGCGAAATTATGAAAAGTATGTCATGTATTAATGACTTGATTATTGTTAGTTATAATGGGGGAGGCTTGTAGTTCAATCAGTCTAGGTGTCAAATGAATATTGCTGAACAGTATTGGACAAACATAATGTTAACTGCCATTGAGCTGTAATTCAAGAAGCATGGATATTTGTTGTTGTTATTTTCATGCCAATATTTCCATCTGCTTGCTAAAAGTCAATATATTTTAAGATTGTTTCCATGTAAGTAATTTATTTATTTCATTATGTGAAACAAAATCAATTTTTGGCACAATAGGCCAATTCCAGATAGGTGGCTGCGATTCTGAATGGAACCAGGTTCTCCTTTCACTGGAAATTAAAGTCTGTGAACTTTTGGTTGCCATGGATAACAAATTTAATCGTGGAATTCCTAAGTGGTTGGGTGAGAATTAAATAAAAGTTGCAAGAAGAAACTGGTTCCAGCTCGATGTACAAGTTTGATTGATTTCTTGGTTCTCCATGTCAGTGATGCAGGTCGAAGAGGGCTGACATGGAAAAAAGAATCTGGTCGTTTGGATGGGACAACAAACCAAGGTCCCCTGTGGTACAGGCTGTGCACCTTAAAGATCCTTTGACATTCGGAAATCGAAAAAAATCACAAAATTTCCCTTATTGCATACTCTGTGGTGTGGTCCATCTTCATTAGCCCAATTAGGTAGAGTAGAGCAGAAGAGTTGGATGTAAAACTCCATTCATTTCATTTCATTTGATCACTGAATTGAACTTAAAAATGAAGGTGAAGCTTAAGAGCACATATGGTGTCAAGTTATAGAATTTAAATTTATAATAATGAAGGTATAATATAAAATTTGATTGATAATGATATTGATATAAGATATCCTGTTATCATAATAAACATCTGTTATCATTTCTTATCACAGTGGTGGCGTGAAGAGGGTTTTAAAATGTAACACCTTTTCTTAAAGGAGTCTTCAATTGTAATCAGCTTATTTCATTTAAAATTTAATATTTGCTTGAATTGATTTTAATTTTGAAATTACATGGATAAAACCAACAGCTTTTACAGACCAAGTTAATAAACTGACTACATTTCATGAGGTTTGTGGTTATGGATAGATATGTGCTTCTGGTTTCTGATTTACCACTTGAACTGAGTTGTTCCCTCATTGACCAAACAGTTTTTCTGTTAATCCATCAAAAAAATCCTCTGATAGACTTTTGCATAATGCTTATTTCTTTTCATGAACCCTATCCATTCCTTACTAGTTCCTTGAAAATGTAAAACTCTATGATATTTGAAACTGAAATTGTTAATTTGTTTGGAATATTTTCTCCCCATTACCTCATAAAACTTCCATCATGGAGTAGGGTGTGGTCAATCAACAGGGTCCAACAGATGGTTTCATCATTTTCATTTTAAACCCTCATAAAATTCACTCAATAAATATGCCAATACTTTCTATTGAGTCTTTTTAATCTACCAGTTCAAATTAGTCTTTTGGATCTTATTAATTATTCATTATGGCACCATCTTGCTGTTTACACCATTTCTACCTTCAATTGAAGATGGCAGAAGATCATTAATATTGCAAGCTGATACTGAATAGTTTTTAAGAGTGGTGTTTTTGTTAGTTGGAAATTAATTTGAAATGCCACATGTTTATTCTCTTTAGACTGTTTCTTTATTTTTCTAAGCTGTATAC
Organism: Lottia gigantea; assembly: GCF_000327385.1. Taxonomy (NCBI): domain Eukaryota; kingdom Metazoa; phylum Mollusca; class Gastropoda; family Lottiidae; genus Lottia; species Lottia gigantea. The sequence continues at coordinate 208,625 of NW_008707370.1, forward strand.
TTAAGCTTAAAATTGAATTTTGAAATAGTGCTCATAAACAAGTTTCAATTCGAATTCAACTTTTTATCTAGGCATTTGAATTTCTTTGTCATGTGTGAGTACAATCTTGAATTGTGTGAATTTATTTTTTTCATTATGTATTCAGTATAGCCTAATATAGAGAATGTTTAAGCCACAATGGGATGAATACTACTAATAATTTTGATGCATTATCTAAAGTCATTTGCTTAAAGGAATACTACCTTTAAAATGAACATAAAATGTAAAGTCTCAGACTTGGTCAATAAGTGTATATATTCATCAGTAGATTTACCAACTGCCATAACTAAAGAATAGAATCTCTATCTTAAAAACGATATATCCATTAAACTAAGTTTGGCCAAGTTAAAAAATTTCAGTTTTTTGGTTAGTAGACTTACTCAGTGTCATATCTATACAACAGATTCACTCTATCATCATAATCCATAAAACTAAGTATTTATCCATAAATCAACAGGTAATTATTGAAAAACAATTTGTATATTTTAATTATTTTTCATTAATTTTCATTAATTACTTAGTTTAATGAATATATTGTCATATCCAGGTATTCTATGACACCAGGTAAATTCTGCTAATGAATAGATACTCTCATTGGCCAAGTTTAAGATTTTAAATTTCATGTTCATGTTAAGAGGTAGTGTTCCTTTAAAGTTATGATATGAAAGGACTCAAAAAATTTAAAAATGCTGAGAGATAAAATATGGGTTGGCTATATAATGATTTTGAAGGTGCAGAAATAGTATAATATGAATATTAACTAGTTGTACCTGTATTAAGGATGGTTAATATTCACATGAATAAATAATAGGATTGGTAGATAAATTAAATTTAATAGCTCATGGCCTTCAGCAATTAAAAAATTCTTGTTGAACCTGAATTGACAAGTTTTATGCAAAGGAATGCAGTAACAAGGTTTTATTATTGCAAATGCTTTGTTTAGGTGAAATTCCAGGAACCACAGAAGTCTGACTGAAAATCGGAATGGTGCAGATCGATGCCCTTTTTGCAATTTTTTCAAATGACTTTGACAGTGTGGGGATCAACATATTGTCTTGAACTCCTCAATCGATGTATGTCAGTAGGTTTTTCAGAAGTGTCCATTGATTCTCTTAACTGTTGAACTAACCACTTATCGATTTGAGCTCCTGAAACGAAGAGTGTCAAAAGGTGCTCTAGAAGTGTCAATGATGATATTTTATAAGTACAACCAGTAAATGTCAAATGGTGTAGCAACAATAATTCAATGATGGTACTATTATAGCTAACTGTCTCGCTGGTGACCCAGCCATCATTAATTATGGCAAGGGTCATTATCTTCACACTCAATAAGGTGTAATAATGCTTGACATCAGACATAACCATATAAAAAAAGATACCTGATTGGTCCAACAGGATTTTGTCATCCAATGAAAAACATGTTCACTTATTTAAAAATTGATTAAAAAAATCAGAGAGATAATGTATGATCCTATTTAACATTTAAAAAAAAAGATGCATCTCATTGGTCCAATGGGATTTTGTCAGCCAATGAAAATCAATTAATTTAATTATCACATTTGATGAAATGTGCTTGTGAATGCTATAAATATCACATTGTTTCTTACTCTGCATAACATATCAATTTATACTGACCTATTGCCTAACCTTTTCCCCCTTGACCTGATGGTAATAGATATTATAGTAAACACTTGATAACACTTTACATTTGGAGCACAGCTCTCATGCTGAGTTCATCTGGTAACTTTCTCATAGTCATGACTTACAAGTACTGTTTAAGTGGCTTCCAACAGGGTTGTCTCAATCTGTGTTGAATGAAACTAAATCTGGAAGAAATAGTATTATACTATGTGCATCAGTGCTGCTGATTCTGCTGTATTTGCCAGTCATGTATGATTTCAGCTTGAGATGGTATTAAACATGTGCATTAAAGTATTCAATTGTAAAATAATAATAATAATATAACTTGGCTCAAAAGCCTTTCTTGCATTTCACCCAAACATTCCTATGCAGCCTTCTTTTACTTTTAAGTGTTGAAAATGGAATTCTTGCTGAGAATAGTAAGGGTGATATAGCCTAGTTTATAATGAGTTGAAAGCATGGAATTTTATTCTACATGCGAGTCATTTTGACATCATTCCAGTCTCTTGTGTGGCATTTAAACTAATCTTGGCTTGAGGTCACAGCAAATAGACAAAAGGACCATTAAGAGGCTGCTGTCCATCCAACGTCATTTTGGCTTCCTGAACGATCTTTTGAATTTACTGCTGAGGTTGCCATTGGCTAGATTATTTCTATTAGTGAAGCTTGACTGATATTCTCTATGAATAGACCTCAATTTAGCTTGAAGTCTCCATTTTCTTTCCTTTCTCTCTTTGTTAAAGTAGATCTTTGTGTAAAATTGTGCCTGGTAAATAGACGTTGCCCTGACCTTACAGACATGGTCATTTGCTTGAATTACAGCAGCATTATATTGACGAAGTACTCGGTACCAGGCTAAGCTTCTGAAGCACTTGTCAGGGCATCAGCTTGAGAAGGCTTTGAACACTAATTGCCTACCAGTAGGTGTACTGGCTGAGCTATTCCACTGCCTTCTTTTCCACTGCAACAAAAAGACAAGAATGGAAGAATGGGACAGCTCACACGTAAAAAATGATTTAAATACTAGCATTGCTGTACAACATTTCTCAAGTTTTACACCCATCAAGATTCCAGATCACCTGATCCCACTCTGAAATTTCATCTGTTTCTGAAATTTGCACTGAAGATTAACACTTTTATGTTTATTTGAAATTTACATCGAATTTGGTATATTTAGTTCACAGACAGTCTTGTCTTGCCATATTATCATCAATGATGAAGTTAAAACTATGACATTGTTTACCTATAGCTTGGTGTATTCTATTTATGTGCTTAATTAATTTTTAATGAAGTAATTTCTGTATGATGTCTGAAGACAACATCAACCATTATATATTGTGTAATTTTGTCAGAAACTGAAAGAAAATGGTTGAATAATTGATGGAATGTTGGAAGAACAGTATAATTCTTATAAGCCACCAGAACTTCCTCAGAGGCCACAAGAGACTTATTTAAGGATGCAAATTTAGTCTTATTGAAAACAAGACATTTTGTCCAATGAATACTGCTCAGACAAAATAGAAAATTTATAAACGTTCAAGATCTTATTTCAGTTGATTAGCGATTGTTTAGATTGAAGTTGACAACTAGAAATTAATCTTAATGAAAAGGAAAAACATTTACCTTGGCAAGGTTCTGAGGATCAGACAAAGGTTCTAAGGTTCAGCTCAACTGTTTAGATGTACCCTTGCAAGGTTCTGAGGATCAGATTGAACTGTTTAGATAAACCTTTGCAAGGTTCTGAGGATTAGATTGAACTGTTTAGATTAACCCTTGCAAGGTTCTGAGGATCAGGCTGAACTGTTTAGATGTACCCTTGCAAGGTTCTGAGGATCATGCTGAACTGTTTAGAATACCCTTGCAAGGTTCTGAAGATCAGATTGAACTGTTTAGATTAACCTTTGCAAGGTTCTGAGGATCAGATTGAACTGTTTAGATTAACCTTTGCAAGGTTCTGAGGATCAGGCTGAACTGTTTAGATGTACCCTTGCAAGGTTCTGAGGATCATGCTGAACTGTTTAGAGTACCCTTGCAAGGTTCTGAGGATCAGATTGAACTGTTTAGATTAACCTTTGCAAGGTTCTGAGGATCAGGCTGAACTGTTTAGATGTACCCTTGCAAGGTTCTGAGGATCAGGCTTAGCTGTTTTGATGTACCCTTGCAAGGTTCTGAGGATCAGGCTGAACTGTTTAGATGTACCCTTGCAAGGTTCTGAGGATCAGGCTCAACTGTTTAGATGAACCCTTGCAAGGTTCTGAGGATCAGGCTCAACTGTTTTGATGTACCCAGGCAAATGATGTCATCAAGAGGCTTACCCATGAAATCATAAAATTGTGCTTCAACATCAACATAAACGTCAAGGAGGTCAATACTTTCAATGAGATATTCAACTAATTTGACCAAAATTACTATTATTACCTTATTTTTGGAGAGGTATTGATGTTACACTTTGGCGTGATTGGCTGTCTGAAAAAGTAGAATAATTTATTGATAGTCCTGAGACAAAGAAGTAGTAAATTACAGTGTCTGTTGGTACAAGGAGAGACTGAAAGTCTGCAGAGTTCATTTTAATCAATATTAATTCTCTATTCTATTGATTTATCCAGAGAGTCTGCTTTTTTGTCTCAACTCAGTGGTTCGAGTTGCTTTACTTTTAGTCGTGATTCAAGTCTGAGGGGTTAACTTAGGAAAAGGGTTGAGTTGTTCGAATGGGACAAAAACGGAGCCCCTGTGTTCCACAGATTGTACATAAATAGATTCCTCTGATGATGGAAATTGAAGAGCGTGTCAAAGTCTCCTTCATTATACACTGCATGGTGTATACCTGTCTTCATAAGACCATCAGGTATAATGTTCGGGTTGAGTTGAATTTTATTTTTGACTTAGAAAGAATGAGGGCAGAAGGTAATAATTTGTTCAACCTAATGTTCAACTCTTGGTCCCCTAGTCAGTGATGTCAGGGGCTGACTTAAAAAAAGCGTCGTCGTTCGAATGGGACAATGAACAGAAGCCCTGTATGCTATAGGCTGTGCATGTTAAAGATCTCTCGATAGTTGGAAAATGAAAAAGAGCAGGCTGATGCCGCTTGTCCTGGCAAAATTGTACCCTGCATGACATTTCCTGTTTTCATAATCCCACATGGTGCAGAAAAGTAGGACGTAAAACTCCATTCATTTCATGACATGTGACATACATTGAAAAAGGAAAAATGTGAAAATTTCGATTTTTTTTCTCTATATTTGATATTGAATAGTATTAAGTGAGTTCTCTCTCGATCAATAGAAATGGCTTACAAGAAAATTCCTTAGCTAATTTAAAAGTTGAATAAGTGCCATAGTTCAGAGAATCAATAGAAAATGTCATGCGGTAATTTTAATTTTACATTAGGAGGCCATGTTCAGGAAACAATTTGATGGAATTCCATTATATTCCTTCAGTTGTTTTAATTCTGGAGAGTCTACGTGGTTGAATGGGATGCTTATTAACCAGGAAGGAGACAAAGTAGCTCTGTAAGGTAACTAAAAGTATTTTGGTGGAGGAAGCTGAACCTCCTTTGTCTACAGTTCATGTTCTGAGAGTCAAATTTCTTTGAGATCCTTGCTCTCTAGGAGTAGAGAATGTGATGCTTGCTCATCAGTTAGGAGCTAAAGTTGCTCAGTATCGTATATCGCTTGCTCAATATCATGTTGTTTTGGTGTGGACAATTCGAGTTCGGAGAATTTCAAAATGGAATGAGATGCTTGCTCACTAGAAGCCAAAGTGACATTGGTAAACTTCTTGCTCGCTTACTTTGTGGTTTTTGTGGAAGCAATGTCATAAAAATGCTGGAATTGCAAAAACCACATTATAATTATGATATATTGGCAATATTTATAAAAAAGAAAACTCCTTTCTATTCTTTTAATGATTTCATAGGATGTAAAACTCCATTCATTTCATTTTAATGATCATTTGGGTGGAATTGTTTAAATTATTGAAATCACCCACTAATAAGTTATGAGATATTTGTACTATAATTATGTATTTTGAAATATCCTGTACTTGAACTATTTGGAGTAGGTAAAGTTTACACAAGGTTAAGATATATATCACACTTGATATGTTATTAAATTAGAACTCTATAATAACTCTATCATTTTATAATAACTCTATTATTTTATAGTAACTCTATTATTTTAACTCTAGGTTAAAAGTATATATCACACTTGATCTGTTATTAAATTAGAACTCTATAACAACTCTGTTATTTTATAATAACTCTATTATTTTAACTCTAGATTAAGATATATATCACACTTGATATGTTATTAAATTAGAACTCTATAATAACTCTATTATTTTATAATAACACTATTATTTTATAATAACACTATTATTTTATAGTAACTCTGTTATTTTAACTCTAGGTTAAAAGTATATATCACACTTGATCTGTTATTAAATTAGAACTCTATAACAACTCTGTTATTTTATAATAACTCTATTATTTTAACTCTAGGTTAAGATATATATCACACTTGATATGTTATTAAATTAGAACTCTATAATAACTCTATTATTTTATAATAACACTATTATTTTATAATAACACTATTATTTTATAGTAACTCTATTATTTTAACTCTAGGTTAAAAGTATATATCACACTTGATCTGTTATTAAATTAGAACTCTATAACAATTCTGTTATTTTATAATAATTCTATTATTTTAACTCTAGGTTAAGATATATATCACACTTGATATGTTATTAAATTAAAACTCTATAATAACTCTATTATTTTATAATAACTCTATTATTTTAACTCTAGGTTAAAGGTATATATCACACAGTTTGTAGCATATGGTTTGACTATAGCACATTGACTGTCCAATTAGGATACACATACTTACTTGATGAGTGATTACAACTTATTAACTATATCTCACCTGTTCATTACTAGCTAATTGATTGGCAGACTCTAGCGAGAAGTGATCTGAGGTGTTAATGGAACTATGATTGACTTGGACCTAATTATGTCTTTTAGTCATACACCCAAATGACTGAAGTCTTTCTACTAAAGGATTTGTATAAAAAGTTGGTGATAGTAGCTGTTCAGTAAAATCTAATGTTTCAGATTTTAAGATGGATTGGTGCTGAAGTGTATCTGTTGTCAAATTGCAGTAGACAAGATTGTTACTGGTAAACAAGGTACAGTTTTTGATTTATGCTGATGACTATAAACAACATATCTTTAAGGCCTAAATGCATTCTTTGAATATTTTAACTGGTGAAAAATATACTTCAAATTGGAGACATCATTGGAAATTTTCATTGTTTTCATAAGTAATCAAAAATTGTTGCTATTTCACACAAATAAAAGATGTGATGTACAAAATTCTGAAAGAAACTTAAATGTTCTAGTGGTTTGATCACAAAGATTCCTACCAGGAAGAGGTCCATCTTTATATAAAGTTAATTATTTGTGTTTTGAGTCGTATGTAAATAAACATGAATATCTATGTTGTCTTATAGATAGTCTTTAAGTCATGTTATTAGTAGAAATTGTCATTTAACTGTGTTGCTAGTATATGGTACTATAAGCATAATTTGAAATCTAAGTTTAGTAGAAAAAGTGTGTCATTTAACTGTGTTGTCAGTGTATGGTACTAGTCGTCAGTATACGGTACTATTGTTGTCAGTATGTCATCAGTAATTCAATATTAGTCACTAAGTAATTCTACTGGAATCAGGTCATAAGAAGTAAATCAGGTCACTTAGTAATTACTATCCTCTCTCTCTCTACAGGAATTAACTTCATTTTGTAAGTAGGAAATAATATCCTTTGTTCTAGTTTCAGTCTTTTCAAAATTGGAATATGTAGACTTCTCATTATGAAAATTTTATGGTCTTTGATAAAAATTATACTTGAAAGGATTTAGAAAAGTATTTCTAGGCAGGGGCACTGATCAATTCTATTTTGACTACAGCCAGTAAATGCTGAAAATTTGACTAAATAATGACAACTTGACCATTACCATTGAAATAAGAATACGCTTTAAGTATCGGATATATACTTGAAAAGTCTAGAATACCTTTTTCAATTACCCTGAAGAGGAGCCACTGTAGGTCAGTTAGTGTGGTGTGTAGGTTGTCTATTTCATTTTCTTTGAGTACCTTAAAAACCCAAACTGTAACTTTTCGTAAAAGTTGGTCTGATTTCTAATTCAGTTGCATCTGGAATATAAAGCTGTACAAGCAAGACAATTCTGTTAATCAAATTCTCGTCCAAAGTATGGCAAAATCGAGAGTAATAGTAGCATAGTAGTGAACTCCTCTCAAGTACCATCAGAACTTCAACCTCAAATCTGTCTTCATTAGCTCACATGGTGCAGAAAAGTAAGATGTAAAACTCCATTCAGTTATTTCATTTCCACCTCATTTGTACATTACAGAGAAAAAGTGAACAATGGTGACATTAAAAAATTTATCTATGAAATATGATATTAAATAGCAAAGGAATTTGGCCACCATGTAAAGGTTAAATTCCTGGACATGTTTTTTTGAATCAGCAGTTGTTAGCAGAAATGATAAAAATTATCAGATTATTCATTGGGAATGCATTGTTCTTGGTTTCATTCATCTTTGTAGGTGGGTTGATGATAATTTTAGGTTCGTATGGCAGCAGAAGACATTTAAAAAACTGGGAGAAATTTTCTTTTTACATTTTTCAATGTTATCTGTTTTCTCTTTATTTCTGAGCAACTTTCTGTGGACGATGGACTGTAGCAAAGTTGGTTAGAGACTTGAAATCTTTACATGACATCATTGGCTTGGTTAAGTCAAACAAATGGTGGTCATGGTTTCTAATCTCCATCAGGTTTTAAAGGTCTGGTCATCTGCCTCATTAATCAAGTCCACCCAACTGTAAGGACCAAGGACTACCTGGTAGACCAGATCCTTGTTACCCTAATGTGTTATCCTTGTATCCTTGGCTGTCAACCACTATCAGCATAAGCAATTGATATCGAAGCATTTATCATGTAAAATTGCCACTAATATTCTAAAAAATTCAACCAAGTTGCTTATTGTCTGTACATATTATTGGAAAATTTGATAAATCTAGAGAAAGTTATGAATTTTGCCCCAGACAAAGAGCTTGAGGCTGACTCTGTGCCAATAAAGTTTGTCTGAAAAATGAAATAAGAGTGTAAGTATATAAGTGATATTTGACATTATGTCTGGTGTTTATAATATGTTCTAAGTTGGTAGATATTGTTTAGATATAGGTCAGGTATAGTCTCTGGTGGGGCCAAATGGTTTATCTCTTGATATATAATATCATTCATAATATTATAAGAAAAATGGAAATATTTTGATATTGTGCTAGTGGATAAGATTAGCTCTTGAGTATAAAAGGACACCTTATTCCAATGTGTGACTAGGTTTTCAATTTAGATTCCTTCGTGTGTAATTAAATCACTCAAAGTAACACTTTAGGAAGCAAAAACGATGCAATGGAATTTATTTGATTACTCAACCCTAAAGAGTTTGTTTATTATTTGTATGTTTATCAAGACACTGATAGCTTTTTTATCAATATTCAAATTTCCTGTTCAATATCTGTTATGAGATCACATTTCTAGATACCAAAAACCTACTGGAGGGCTTCTGTAGTACAGTTGGTTAAAGCTTTGGAATCTTTACATGACCTCATTTGCTTGATTTTGTTGATTAAATGGTGGTTGTGGGTTCTTATCTGGGTCGGCATGTGAAAGTCTGATGACCTTGAATAAGTCATCTTTCTTTATTTTCCAGTCAACCATGTTGTAAATGGGTACTGAAAATGCAGTAAAGATCAATGCCAAAAGGTTTGGCCAAAGCTGGTTGTTTCAAAAAAATGTGTGTAACTCTCATACTGTAATATACAAGAGAAATAATGTAAAGTAGCTAATTGAAACTGAATCCAATACAAAAAACATGTCTGTTACTCATCCTGTAGGACCAGTGAGAAATCTTCCTGGTTGATGACTAAGATATATATATTGATAAACAATACCAACAATCAATAACAGTACAGATAGAATCGGGTAGATAATAACGGTATACAGTATAGTATATTGGCATGAATCATACACTGACTAATATACCGTCCTTATTAACTATCTTAATCATTCTTCGTATCAGTAGCAGTTAATTTACGTTCCATCCTTACTTTCATAGTTATGTTTTAAAACCTGGATTATATTTTGATATTTGATTATTGTTTAAATGTTATTAATTATTGATTTTATTTGAAGTAAGTATATTCTGTTTTCATATAAATTTGTGTTTCTACATGTTTCTATATTTGATTATTGCTTGAATATTGGTATTTATATATTTCATTGGAATATTTGTAAGTCTTTTGTGTTTTATGTCCACAGCAGCAATTTTTCCATCCATTCCGAGTTTTTCTATTCAATTAGTTTCATAGATTTTAAACTGGATTATATTTCATATTAAGATTAAGGCTAGAATATTGATATTTACTTCTTATATTTAAAAATTTGAAAGTATATGTTGTGTTTTGACAGAAATAAATTTCCGATTTCTATTCTGAGTTTTGTAATTTAGTTAATTAATAGTGGATTATATTGGGTTATTGATATTCATTATTTCTTCGTGGAATATTTGTAAGTACCAGTATATCATGGTTCATATTGGCGAATATTTATTTTCATATTGATTTTTTATTATGTACTTTTCAATAAACAATGGCATGTATTCAATAGAAATGATATGTACTTTTCAATAAACAATGGCATGTATTCAATAGAAATAATATGTACTTTTCAATAAACAATGGCATGTATTCAATAGAAATAATATGTACTTTTCAATAAACGATGGCATGTATTCAATAGAAATAATATGTACTTTTCAATAAAAATGGCATGTATTCAATAGAAATAATATGTACTTTTCAATAAACAATGGCATGTATTCAATAGAAATAATATGTACTTTTCAATAAACAATGGCATGTATTCAATATAAATAATATGTACTTTTCAATAAACAATGGCATGTATTCAATAGAAATAATATGTACTTTTCAATAAACAATGGCATGTATTCAATAGAAATAATATGTACTTTTCAATAAACAATGGCATGTATTCAATAGAAATAATATGTACTTTTCAATAAACAATGGCATGTATTCAATAGAAATGATATGTACTTTTCAATAAACAATGGCATGTATTCAATAGAAATATTCAGACACATTCAGACATTGAATATTAATAGAGCATTTCTACATTGATTTCATATATTTGAAAATTAGAGTTCACGTTTTGTAGAATCACGTTTTTTTCTTGATTTCTATACGTGCTCAATCGCATGTGTCAATTTTGTTTGAAAATATTAGAATTTCTAACTAATTTTCTACATATTTTTTATGTCACGTTTCAGAATCAATACTTAAAGCTTTATGCAACTAGATCTATTTATAACATAATACAAAAATAGCTGTGATGGCATTTATATTACTTAATAACAACCTATCAACTAACTATAAATATATAGATTGACGTCAGACTCACAATTTCTACCATTTTAAATAGAAACTCTTCAGAAAATAACAACTGAAGGTGGAAAAATCAATTTGAATCTTGTTATTCTTTATAGTACTGCTATGTCCTTGTGAAAATATCAGCATAACAGTTTCACAAGCTTGGGATGTTGGATTGTCTGGATTTGTCAGAGATGTCTGGCTTTAGTGCCAAAATGACTGGGTTGATAGGTGGTGAAAGAGGGATTTCTATAATTAATCTACATAGTTGTTAGATAGAAAACAGTAGTTGGTAGATATATAAACCCAGATTAAAGAAATATTTGAATTTAAAGGGAATGTCTCAAGTAGAAAAGGCAGCAAGTCAACATTCAAACACAGATAATTCTGTATACACATGTGAACACTATTACTGATTTGTTTGGCTAAAAAAATTCTAAATTCTTGTTTCTGCCTCTTTAATTATCACTTGTGTTGTTAAAAAGGAAATGTTGGAGGTTATTGTAAATTAGCGCTTGTCCTGAAACCCTGGAAGTTTCTGTAACGATTTGACTGTATGACATCATCACCTCCAAAAATACAGAGGCACTGGATTGACATGGTATTTCTATTTAAAATCTTGAAACCTTGTCATAACAACCAATTTGCCTCACTTCTCAAATTATTCCAGGAATATTTTGTTAAAGATAAAACCATTAATACAGTTCTGATCTATCTTGTAAGGAATCTACAGGAGATATTTGATACTTCTATAGTTTTTAAAAACAGGTTAACTTTTCTTCTATCTACATTCTTCTCTTGATTGTAGAGTTGATAAGGTGAAACATAGACTTTTTTGAATTTTTGAGCTCTACCATAGTGAGAACAGTGGCAATTGTTACAATTGAGGCAAGGTATAATTACCTTTTCAGAACACCTGATGCCAATCTTGGTTTATCAACTTGACAAACATAATTAAGGCATGAAAGGTCTGGGAAGTTAAAACCTGGCGACATAGTTGTTATATGATCACTAAAGAGTTTGATTTAAGGGCAGAAAAAGCACATAGATCTTCATTGTCAAACCGGTTGGATGTCTCAGCCATTGTCAAATACAAATCATTGCCATTTCCTTGGCTAGAGCTTTCTCAAGAAGGTTTCAGATCTTTGCCTGGGACAAACTATGTCTATGGTTCTATCTGAATGAAGATAAAAGTTCTGATTCTGGTGGAATTTAGAGGATTAAGATATTGGCCAAATCATCAGCAAACCATCTCTTTAACACCAGAAATCATCCTTTGATGTATGATGATTGTATATGGTTCAGGTAGTTTAGGAGTGATAGGAAAGTATTTAAATACTTCACCAGAGTAAGGAATTTTTATGACAGTTGTTGAAAATAACAGAGGTTCCTGACAGTTATATTGCAGACTTGGTTCCTGCAACTAATCTAGATCGTAGATCTGAAAAATTTGGTAAAGGTAGAACCATCCCAAAAACTTACTTTTGTCTTTCTTTGCCATGTAATGTAGTATCAATTCAACAAGTCATTATCAGAATCTTGTTTGAATAGTATCTTGTATGGAATGTGAAGTTGACAAGTACAAGCAGTAGGTGGAATTAAGTTCTATAGAAGAGTAAGCATTCCTATGTTACTAGTTTGTAATGAGTTCCTTCATAGACATATTGGAATTGAGATTTTAAGCAAGTTTTTTCTGATAAATTGCTTGATCAGAAAGCTATGCTCGTGGAACTACTGATACATGAGAGCAAGCATGTCAGTTGGCTGCAATTCATCATTGACCAATTTCAAATTATAGGTACCATTTGCTGTTCAGATTCTGAAATGTTGTTCTGGAGAATCATGTGGTTCCACTTGTATGAAACCTATCCAGATATTTTATATTATAATAGTATATTTAGTAATGACTGCAGGCATCTACCAGTAAATATATGTCAGTTAAATGTTAGTATTACCTTGTGGTAGCCATATTGAATTTAGATAAATTCCACAGTTCTTGACATATTTCCTAAATAACTTATCATAATATACAATCACTTATGGTCTAGATATGGTGTAGTTGGAACTGGTAATAGTTGGTTAAAAGGGGATCTTTAAATGCAAGAATGGTCCTGTTTTGAAGGTATTTGTGAATGATTTGGGGTAATGATTCTGCTTTCAATCATCCCTCATCACCACAGATTTTTTGAAGGATGCAAAATGCTCAGAAAAATTGTGCAATTTGAAGCCATTTCTGCAACCATGCATGATAGTTAAAATTGTCCTGCTATCTGCAATTGTAATCAATTGCTGTTTGGAAAAATTGTTTATCTTCAAATTCCTGAAATTTGGATATTTATCATGCCTTTTCTAGAAACTTCTCCAGTCAGTGGACAAAATTACAAAGAAAATCATAAACATGTCAAAATGGAGTTATTTTAATGCTTTTTCTGGAAATTCCTCAAGTTCATTGGCCCAATTACTAACCAAATTTCTAGCTTGACCCGATTCCAGTTCCAATCTGTTAAGTTATTCAACATGTAGGTCATTGGTACTCAATTACTAATATTCCAACCAGTAACACATACCAAGTAACCTGGACTAGTTGGGAGTAGTATCATACTGTTGGTTGGCTTGCTCTAGTTACTAATTTTGGCACTTAACCAGAGTTATGGTTTGTGTGTTTGGCTACTAGTTGAATGTTGGTCACTATAGTCATGTGTGTTATTTACTACAGTTACAATAAATAATTTACTATGCTACTATAACAGATATTTTGGGATTTGGATGTTGGTTCAGTGAAAGCACTTTAAAGTGGCTACTACAAAAATTCAACATGAAATGAATACAATTTTAGTCCTGTTTTTCATGACAATAACATGCTATGTAAGGTGGGAAATTTGTCCAAGACAGCAGTACTAGCCTACTTTTGTTAAATTTCTAACTGTTGAGGGAACTTTACTGTGCACATCACCATGCTGTTTGCTATGTGCGATATTTTTCGAGAACAGTGACATTAGCCTGCTCTTTTTTCAATTTGCAACTGTCAAGGGATCTTTAACGTACACAGTCTGTAGCACACAGGCCTCGGTTTATTGTCCTGATGACTAGACACTTTTCCAAGGCAGCCTATCAAACCTACATCACTGACGGGGAAACCATGTTGAAAATCCGCACTTATTTTCTCAAAGCAAAAATGCAGTCACAAACAGTTGATGCCATTATAGATAATGTTTGCATTAAAAAATTTTTTTTACCATAACTCATAGTTTAATAAAAAAAAAATCAAAAGATAATTGATGTCTTTATGTAACTATGGAAACCAATTATATGAATTATGACAGTGATTGACAATCTAATTAGCATAATTTATGTACATAATTATCAATAGTGTGTGACATAATATAAAATACAACCTAGGTCAATCTAACCGTGTCAAAAGTCTATTACAAAGGTAGTCAGATAATAATATATATTACTTTCCTTTTGTGTGACTGTGAATCACAAAATTCATGATATACTTTATATATCTTGTCTTATTGGATATATCTGGTTTGTCTAGGTATGTAAGTCAATTTAATGCCGGTAAATGGAAGCTTTTAAGATTTTCTGTGTGTTAAAACTATTTCATTCATTTATATTTTGCTGGCCGCTTAGTTTCATTATTATTCTATACGTTAATTTTGTATTTTTTTTCTGGGATTTGGGGACCCACTTTGGTGTAGGGGCCTGTGGATTCGGTTCAACCAGACTGTATGATAGTTAACCACTGTTTAATGTTACCAACATTGTGTTCAGTGAGATAAGCTTATATGTTGTTTGCTAACATGGACACCTGCAAATCTATCGCCAGTATGGGTTCCCTTTTCAGTTATTCAGGTTTGAGGGGTTGACATGTCTAGTCATTGGATGGATTAGCAAACCTGTTAACTACAGGCTATGTTTGTCAGATCCCTCCCTCACTGGGTGATTTTTTAAATTTTTTCAAATGGAGATCTATCGATATCCATTAAAATTGTTGATTTTTCGTTCAATGTCACTTCAAAGAAAAAGAGTCGTGTGGGTCCGATTATTTCGATCACTCCCTAGATCAGTATTCTAATTTCTTGGATCACCTGACATCTTGTATGTGGCCATCCTTTGCAAGATGAAATATTTTTGTGGGTGTCATTATGGTACACATGTTAAAAAAGGATGAGCCTTCCTTTGAAAAAAAGTCCACTTAATATTCATGTGTAACCAGCCGTAAACTAATTGTCAATTTGAGAGTATATAAGTAAAATTTCTTCTTACAATGATATATGTCGGTTAACAGAAGTGACTGTTACACAAATTGAATGACATGCAAAGTAAATGTTCGCTATACAAATTATATTGTAAAAGAACATGAAGCAATTTATTCATTTTAAACGGCATTGTGTTTGGTATAAATCGCAATGTCAACAGATTTAATCATAGACCTGAAAATAGGACAAGGTGTAAGGCTTTCACTGGTTTGTAATTTATAAGATCCATAGGAGATAGCTAAAATGTTTTTTTTTTAATTTGGCTAAGACGTCTGACAAAGCGCAACTGAGCAGAAAAGAATTTATAAAAATTGAAAGGTGTTGTTTGTGTAAGATTTGAATTTGTTAATATTTTGAAAAATATGGAGATTATTCAATTATTTATTTAAATTGCATAGAAGATATTAAATTTTGCCATTATTTTCGAATCTGGCTGGTCAAAGACCTATTGCAGACCAGAATGAAAAATTAAACAATTGTTTTCCAAGTAAGGTACAGGCTTGTTGTTCCTTTAAATAATATTGAGATCATCCATTTATTAATTTCTTAGAATGAACATAAAATATAATTCTCAAGAATGGTCAATATGAGTATATATTCATCAGTGAACTTACCTGGTGTCATAAAGTTACAACAGAATCCCTGTAAAATCTAGAAAATTGGAAAATTCATAAATCTAAGTAATTATTGAAAAACGCTAAATCTTAATATTAAGCGTTTTTAATAGTTAATTGCATATTTATTAAGTTTTTTGGATTTATCGGATTATATAAGGATCCTGTTATGTTATTTATGACACCAGGTATATCTACTGATGGATATATGCTTTTATTGGCCAAGTTTAAAATTCTTAAATTTTAAGTTCATTCTAAGACGTAGTATCACTTTAAATTTAGCTATTATTTTCATAATGGTTTGACTAAAGACCCTAATGCATCAATGTAGACAAGAATGGAACATCAAAGGTGTTGTCCTTGAATGATATTAGTCATAAGTTTATTTATACATTCATTTTAACTTTTGGCAAGTGATATTGTTATCCTATGAATGTATGACACATTGCATTAGAGTTGCCTGTCTTCATTAGTCTAATGAGTTAAACAAAAAGAAATGAATGGAGTTTTACGTCCTATTTTTCTTCACCTGATTGAGAAATTTTGCCAAAACAGGGGAATTAGCCTACTCTTAATTTTTTGATTTCATGTTGAGAGATATTTAACATGCACAGACTGTAGCACAAAGGGCCTCAGTTTATTGTCCCATCTGAATGATTAGAGGCTTTTTCAACCTGCATCACTAACAGGGTTGAAGAATCACAAGGTATTATCTCTACCCATGCTTGGATTGAACCCTGAACCTTCTGGTCATCAAGCAAATGTGTGCAACCACAGCTCCATAAACAGACAAGTAGATAAGATAAAATACAGTAAGAAAACATGTCTGATCATTTTATGATTGAAACTAAGGTTATGATGACCTTTACAGGTTGAAAACAGCTTTGATGTTCCTGAATACAGAACAAATACTATTCTATTTATACTTATACCAGGTGATCTAACATATCGTCTGCTAGACTGCTAATGAACTTGCCATTTTCTTTTGGATGTTGAATTGGCACATAATTTGCAATTAATTTACTCTTTGTTCACTATCAATGACATTTGAAAGGGTTGTAGCTCAGTGGTTTAGGGTTGTTGGAACCAATTGGTTATTTGGGAATGGTGGTTTTTTGACATGCACACATCTTGTGGCCTTGAAAAAGTTACCTTTCAATTATTCTAGTTTGTATTCTCGCTTATAAATACTTGCTAGTTATTCTACTATCTCTTAATAGTGTTTATTTAGCTTCCAAAGGAAATCTGGATATTCGCTTCCACAATTTTCTGCCAATTAACTCCACCAAACTGTCCAAAGTGTTATTGGGTGCTAATTGTATGCTCAGTGATAAGTGTTATTCAGTTAAACTGTGAAGGTGTTTATAAATATCAGCTGAAAGTGTTAAGTTTAGCATTCACCTAATATTTACTCACTTACTCATTGCCAGCATTATAATGCACTTGCTGCAGTTAGAATTACAAGTTACGAGTCAATTTGCATAAAGAGTAGGCTTTTCATTGACAGGCCTGCTTATGGTGAAAATTCAAATTTGGAAATAATATAAGCTTAAGTATTGGTGAGTTTTTACTTATGACGTAGGGCCATATTCTTCAAAACTTATCTCATGTTGGTTTAGGTGTTTCAGTCATCTTATTGGTCATTGGTCACTCACAAAAATTAGTTTTAGTTTAACTTTATTATCCAATCAGATTACTTTGTTTCTTTGTTAAAGCCTGGATTTTAATCTTTACTTTTATAATTTTGAGAAGAGATTTTTAGATGTAGATGTTATTGCTAGTCCTGTTTGACTGGAGCTCAAAAAGTCGCTGTGCTGTTTACTACATGGGACAGTTAAGATGCTAAAGCAGACTTAGAAATTGAAAAATGAATTGCTGATTTTCCTAATAGCACACCATTTCAGTGAATAGAATTACCAGTCCTGTCTGATTGGAGCTTGGAAATGTCTGTTTTTATGAGAATTTTATATTCAATCCTTTATGTTTCCAGATGTGAACTTTTGTGGCACTACATGGTATGGCTTGTCTTCATTAATTCTTGAATTCTTACATCTTCAAAATCTCATTTCATTTCATGTGGAATATTTTGAAGGAGTGCCAGTGAACTTGATGGTGTTGTCCATTACTTGATGTAAAAGTCAGATACAACTAAGAATATCAATTGAAAAAACATCAGGTTACCATGGTGAACTGAAGAGAAAATCTTCACACAAATTGATTGAAATTGAAGAATACATTGACATTAAGATCAGTAATTATTAGATCTAACAATTCTTTTCAACATGGCTGTACAGTAATCAATGATATTCATAACCTAAGCAGAGAGAGTTCACTGTCTTTAGCAGAGGGAGTTCACATGGTGATATTTGTCTTATATTCACATGGGATTTTCAGCTTAACATGCCTTGTGCAGAGAGTTCACATGGATATATTCATTTGTAAGATATTCACATGATGCAATTCTGATACAAGATTGGGTCAGTCCTTTAGAGAGGGTTCACATGTTTTTTTTTTGGTTTATTTTTTATTTTCAACAATACTCAATGTAATCTCAATGTGCAACTAGGTTGTGTCAACTCAACATGCCTTTTGCAGAGTTCACATTTTTATGTTTCTTTCAAAAATGTTCAAATGTTGGGACATGTCTTATTCAGAGAGATTTGATAGATCCATTTCTATTCAACAAAATTCAGAATGTCAAATTTTAAGTGGCCTTACTTCATGAATTTTGTTAATATTTGAATGTAGGTGTTTTCATTGGATGTTGTTGAAAGATCATATTACATATTATAACATTATTATATTTTGAAACATCTAGTAAGGAAAAACCATTATCATGTGATTGTACCCTGTGGCCTATTTATCCATGTGAAAGACGAGAAAGTTGTTCATATTAAACCTGCAGTGCATTTAAAATATGTTTTAACTTGTCTACTGCATTCTATATAATCAATCTTTCCTCGAAAATAACATTTTGACCTTGACCTTAGTTTTTGTGTAAAAATTGTATGCGTGGAGTTACTCCTTCATTTGCATATTAAAGGGACAGATGTGCCTTTTTCGTTTGATTTGATTCTTGAATATATGTAAAAAGTTTTCTCAAGTAATAGAAATGTACACAAGGATAATTCTGGACACATATGGATTTGAAGGCTCAAATTTTGACATTGAGCTCTGAACACTATTACTGATCGGCTTAGCTACAAAATTCCTGTTTCTAAGACTAAGGTACAATTGGTCACAAAAATAACAAATTTGTCTATTGTACGAAACTTACTCTAGCATGTTATATATTTGAATTTGAACTTGCAAACAAATAGGTCTTTTGGTTTTTGTACGGTAGGCGACACTTATCATCAATAACTGCCAGAGCAAATAACACTGGTGTAAGCTCCTATATTATATGTTAAATTTGGTAGATGTAGCTGTGTGGGCGGGCAAGTTTAGGGCAGGTCGCAACTTCATATTATATGTGAACTGTTTAAATTTCAAACATCAAAAGCGTACCAGTATAATGTGGTGTATACTTTATGTGAACAGTGAATTATTTGATTAAAATGTAAGATTAGGTAAGCTTTGATAGTCAATATTTGGCGGTTAGATTTTGATGTATAACTACACTGTTTAAAGTATATTGATATTGGAAGAAGTAATAATTGGTTTGAAAGTGTAATGTAAATATACTGTAGATTTTTTGAAGACGTAGACTGTAGATGGAAAAAGATTTATTTATTTTGATCTATGAAATGAGGCAATTAGTAGAAATGATTTTTGAGTTCCAAACAGCAAGAGGGCATGTTGCTCAAATGCTATGAAAAGGATCTCATATTTCTAAATCTCCTGTTAGGGGTAGCTTGTGACGCTTTGGCTTCAAAACCTGCTTGAAGAACCACAGACGTCTTACTGAAAATAAGACTGTCGCAAATCAATGATATCTCTTTAACATTGAAATTGAGATGCTGAGTTGCATAGCAGACATCCATTTTTGACCTTGATAACTTACTGTAGCGAATAGTTTAATGAAAGATGGCAGATACTGCTTTTTTTTCACAAAGATTTTTCAAAATTGAATTGTAAGCAAGAAAAGTAAAGGCAGTTGATTTTGATTTTCTTCCTAGTAAAGTGTGATCTAGTAGTAGTATTATATAAAGAATATATTGAAGTATTTGTGTATAATAATTGATAATAAAATATACCAGGAGTGGAAATTATAAGTGTGACAGGAAATGGACACTTCAACCTATTTTATAATGGTGGATAATAACACAAATATTTTTCATTATATAGACTAATTTGAATTTTTTTTTACTACTGAGCTAGTACAGTTTCAAAGTACACCAATCCATGTATTCTCAAAACAATCTTGCTAGTAACCGCGTTTCCACTGAGAATTGTAAAGTAAAGCTTATAGCCAGCTTTTCCCTCAGTGGAAACACAGTATGTCTTGAATTCTGTCACTGTTTCTAGGATATCCTAGCGCTAAGATCGTTTCGAAAAAAAGGGCTGAGATTCAGTAGACACCTCCTTTGGTTTATAATTTCCATCTTGAATAAACCAGGATGATTATTGGACTCATTTCATGTCTGCCAACTTATATTGTAAGCTTGCATTCTCCATTATTTGGATTGCAATTGGAGTAGATACTTGTTGGTTTTTTCATTGATTATGGCACTGGGAAAGGTTAAGAACCATTTGTATTTAGAGAACACAAGTGTTTCAGAATAGGCCAATACTTGGTTTTGCCATTGACATCATAACCAATACATTATATGTATATTGCAGGAACCGGTGAAAGCAAAAAATACAGATATTCACATACTATTGGCTTAACCATGCCAAAGCAAATATTGAAAAAAATGAAATACAGGTTGAGAAAGACAGGATGTTTTGTTATGATCACGATGGACTAGATTGGGCAATAAAGAATAACAATAAAAGAATTGTTATTATTAAGACTAGAGTGTTATTATGACTTGTATTTATTTTAGCATTGTTATCTCTATTGACTTTACATGATTATTATAATATACCCTCTCTTATATCAACAATTAGATATTAGTTAGGTTCTCTCTCAGAATATTTACTCCTAGCTTGTTAGAGTTAGTTTCCCACACAGGCTTTTTACTCATGGCTTGTTATAGTTAGTTTCCCACACAGGCTTTTTATTCATGGCTTGTTATAGTTAGTTTCCCACACAGGCTTTTTATTCATGGCTTGTTATAGTTAGTTTTCCACACAGGCTTTTTACTCTTGAATAGTTTCCTTTATTGGCTTTTTACTCCTGGCTCATTTATACACAGCCTCCCGTATGGGCTTTTTACTGTTTGCTTTTCTGTTTAACATACAGGCTTTTTATTCTTGATTGTTGTAGTGTGTTTCCTGCACAGCTAGTTTTTGAGACAGGCTTTTTAGTCGATTTATTTTTTGATTCCTACACAGGTTTTTACTACTGGCTAATTGCTAATTCCCGCAAAGGGTTTAAACTACAGTCTTGTTATACTTGGCTTCCACCAAAGGCTTTTTTATTTCCCACACAGACTTTTTACAGTTTGTTTACCTCATGGGCATTTGCTCCTGAAATTGATTGAGTTTATGTAGTGAAAGGAATTTTTGAATAAGCTACTAAAACTGCTCAGACTTGATACAAATCTTCATAAACATCCAAAGGAAAATTTGTAGATCAATTCAGAGAGACCTTGAAGATCACGTTTCATTGTAACAGTATCTAATTTATTAGGAATGTCATTAAAATCCAGACAAAATATCGGAGATAAATAACCAGAGAGTACAGACTATGTTGATGGATGGTTTTATCTATAAAGATCTCTTGTACCATCCTGTATTAGATCTGAAGAAATGGGTATGAATGAAGTAAGAAACTATGTAATAAGATGAGAGGAGTGGCTAATAGTATACTAAGAGGCCAATACAAATTTCTTTAATACTTGACTAGTTAAGTACCAAAAATACTTGATCAAAAATCTGGGGGAATTAATCCAAGGCAGCATCTTTTCTTAGCACATCATCTCTTCAACATGTTAGATACTATTAAATATTTCTACCTTGTTTTTCTTTAGCAGTTAAACTCCATATTAGGGACCGAGATAATAAATATTCATAATGATCAATTGTGATTTCCAAACAGGCCAATCAACACGCTTTTATACAAATTTGTAACACATGAAACTTGTAAAAGATATCGCAGTACAGGCAATCTGTCTGATACGAAAAATGGTTGCTTTAATTAGTAAGATATTTGGATAAAGTTAACCATGATCCAATTCATTTCTTGATTTGGGGGCAGAGGGAATACAAATATGTCTGATACTGAATCACTGTGGTGGATTGGTGTTGCTGGTATTGTTAATATAAAAAAGAAGTAGATTAGTAGATCAGACTCAAAAAACATAGAAAATGGGTCAAAATGACTTCTGAAAAGTAGTTTGAAAAATATTATTAAGTGTGTTCACAATCCACAATAATACACAACGTCATGGTTGAGTTATTTAGTTGTTTGGCCTAAGGACAGGTTATAATAAAGGATTCAATAGACTATAATGATATTGGTTACCCGCCCACCTCTCTCCCCGATCTGACACATTCTCACCTATCAGGACACCTGATTATAAAACTGTTATTTTGACACCTGAACTCATAGTTGATGGTTTATAATGTGTTAAATGGATATCAAGGATTTTAAATGTTAACAGGTATGTTATTTCGTATCGTATATGCTGTACTGCATTTTGATTTTTTACGTGTTAAAGTTTTGGCAATAAAAATTATATATTATAATTTTGGATTTCAGTTATGAGTTACATAGTTCGAAAATGACTTTTAAATAGTTTTGGATTATAAGTTACATAGTTTGAAACATCAGCTACATAGTTGTGGAATATGCTATATTATTTGAATTTGGTGTAATGGGTTTTGAAGAAGCATTTGCAATAGGCTACATAGTTTTGGAATATGAATTACATAGTGTGAAAAGTGACTTTTAAATAGTTTTGGTACATAAGTTACATAGTTTAAAAGATCAGTTTCTACATAGTTATAAAAGAGGAAAGAGTTTATATAGTTTGAATTGCTTGGAATATTTTTATAAATATTGCTGACAAAAATTGTGAAAATTATTTCAGTACACAAAATTCATCACAAAATCATGCATTATCTTATTGCTTTTTATAGCAGTTTATTATTGTTTAAAAGGAGTAAACATGTACTACAGACATGCAATCTACTCAATCAAGTCAGCTTACAGTTTATATCATAGCAACTGAAGAAAATAAAAAAAAAACAATTGGAATTATTTAATGGGGAATACATGCTAGTCAGTTGGTTGATCTATGAGTACAGATGCACCATCATATTCTTCTCTGTGGATGTACAATGAATATACAACCTTCAAGGCATGAATAGTTTGCCTACAAGACACATGCAATAAGACACATGTAATACATGCTTGTTAATTGGTTGATTTATGAGTACAGATGCACTTACATACTCATCACTATGGCTTCATATACAATGAATATACAACCTTCAAGGTAATATAGTTTACATACAGCAAGACACATGTATGAAGACATATAGAGACACATGTATGAAGACATATAGAGACACTTATGAAGACATATAGAGACACATGCATGAAGACATATAGAGACACATGTATGAAGACATATAGAGACACATGCAGTGGGCTATGTGGTAGTGAGATTGTGAATTGATAAAAAAATACCTTCTATATGCATAAGCTATATGGTATGCACAGGCTTTACAAAGCGGTGCTTTAGAGGATTAGTTTTGTCTCATCTCGCCCATGTCAAAACTGAATGGAAGTGGAAATCCACAGTTGCTAGCAATTTGATTGTAAATAATTGGAAAATATGAAAGTGTTGACGAATCCATTTAATTCCATGACAAAATTTCCGAATCTGAGCCCAATGCTTTTGAGGATCAGCCCCATGTTGACTCATCAGATCATTACAGTTACCAACTATTAGTTGACATTGATGAAATGATATGTCAGACTAAGTGTAAACTTAATAATAGATGATAGATGTCAGCCGACATAATCAATATTTTCTAGTTTTACTTGTTGCCTTCTCACCTGGAGTCTTCTCTGTTGGCATTCTTCCATATTTATTCATAGGACATTGACTTTGACAGTACTTTACTAGATATTTTCATACTATATTTAATAATTTTCAAAATACAGGATTTTAGAGGTTTCTAATACCTTCGTATATTAAAAATTTAAATTTAAGGAAGCCTCTAATGCGTACACATGATAATAAAGGCGACAAAAATCTTATGGTTCATTCCTGAGACATTGACTTATTGAGGATTGAAGTTTATTTGGAGTTTTATATCCTATATTTCTGCACCTGATTAGGCTGAAGAAAACATTCAACGTGTGCATTAAGGGAAATTTTGCACCATGTTGAGAAATTCAAATGTACGTCTCAACCTACACCTCGATTGACCTCTGAACCTTCAGTTTAGGGAGTAAGCATCTAACTCACTGAGCCTTGGGCCTTCTTAAGGCAATTCCAAAGAGGTCTTCTTGCTTGATATTTTGGTAAAGTTTTCTAAAATTACAGAAGCCTCAGATGCGCATGCACGTACAAATTCTACAAAACTAGAATTAACTGTAAACAATATGATTAATGAGTTGTCTGAAGATCGCATAGAGTGAATCTCTGAGTAACAACATAATTCAAGTTCTGTTTTAATATTTCTAAGGAATGAAGATATTTATATTTCAAAATGTTTTAATATACTGGTATCTATGAAGATATAGTTCACACTGGGTTTTGAATAATATATTCATTAATTATATAATTGATAAGTAATAAGTCACAGTCTGGCAGAGGACAATGACTTCCAATGTACTTTACATAATTATATGTACTTACAATAATTCCAAAGAGTACTTGAACACCGTGGTTTTAATGTTCAAAATAGAATGTCTTTTTAAATCCTTGGTTATAATTATTATGGCATACCTGAAATTCTTCAAAGGCCTATACTCTAAGAAGGGTATACAAAAGTGGCATGGTTTACTTATGGTATGCTTAATGCAATTGTTTATCAGTCCAGAAAAGCACTATGTTATTTTTATTTTACTTTATCAAACACGACAAAGCATTAATAATGACCTTTTTTTTCATTGCACACTGCAGAGTGTTGCTTCTGCATCCTCTTCATAGTATTGTATTGTCTGAGGAGATTGTTGATTTTCCAAATAACTTTGAAAAAATCAATTCAGTGAATATTGGAATTTAGTCTGCAATAATAGATCTATAAGTGTTCCAAATTCATTTGAAAAAATGTTGGTCAAAAATGAAATATTTGAAAACTAGTGGGTGTAAATATATTGATATCACTCTATTTCTATAGTAAAATATAACATAGTTGAAATTTTTATGCTGATATCTACTATGTAAGTGAGGACAAAGCCCCTAAGGGTTTTTATGTCAAGTGTATGGAGCCCTGGGATCATAAAATTCTGGCAAGGCTGACCGGTTTTATATGGACGAGAATAAAGAACATGTTGTTTAGCTCAGTAGATTTAGGTTATATTCAAGTTAATTTTTAATAACACATATTTATTGTCAATCCAGATGGGAATATCATAGTGTTCCTTCTTATTCTAGTGTATAAGTCAAGGTTGTTCAGTAAGTTACAGTTTACATGAGTTTTTTTGTCTTTTTAAGCAAAGATATTTATGTCCATGTATGTCCGATTCAAACATCAGCATGAGAAATCCACTTATTTGACATTCTTAAGTAGTAATCAATGCAATGAAGTTTGGTCTGTAATTACTTTTTTTTACCGTAAAAATATGGACTGTGAGTGATTATGATTTGATTAGGTCATGGATGAGCTTAAATACCTTCTTTGTTCTACTTGATTTGGATTGGAATAGTGTTTATTTGCTTATATTTGGCTGCAAATCTAAGATATATTCACTTCTGGTTATAACTGTCTAGCTTCTTGTCTTTTGGTTTTTGCATAACTCTGAATTTCAAATTTTATAAAGCATCTTGAAAAAAGTGTCATGTTTCTGTCCAGGGATCTTGATCTGCCCATAAATCCAACTCCAACAGCACCAAACATAAGCGCGACGAAGAAAATGTCGAAATTCTGTCATCAATTCCTGCAGAATTGGAAATTTCCAATGTTGATTTTATCGGTCGGTGCCAATAAAATTGAGATTAAAAATATTTTAATTGAGTAAAAACATTGAGATTAGATTGAGAAAGGTTTTCTTTCATCTCAATTTCTAGAGACTTTATTTACCAGTTTTAAACCTTATTGATTTTCTCTCATTCAGTTTCAAAGTTAAAATGGATTGTTATTTAGTTAATTCTATTTTGAAAATATTTGAATGGAATTGGAGAAAATTTATCGATTTGCTTTAGTGAAATTACATTGATTTTCGAGTGTTACTTTTACATACTAGTAGGCTTACATTTGTTTTTGTAAATTTTTGAATCAAAATTGTAATATATATGGAATGGTGCCTTGATAAACCAGTTTCACCTATGCCTAAAATTTGAAAAAAATTCCTGGAACACAATACTGTTTTGTGTTTGATCTGGTTTTAATAAATTTTGGCAAATGTCAATGGCATTTCACCTATACAATGGTGCTTCCCCACAATTATTTGCCCAGCATTGTGATCAATCTAAAAATACAGTGTATTTGAAATGGGAGCTTAATTTATTATTTATTTTGTCCTCAAAGTTTCTGAAGAAGCATGACAAGTGATTGCTCATTTGTTATTCATCAAATCTGGACAGCAAGTCAACAGAATTCATGTAATTAGAATGTTTTCTAGTAGAACACTATCAAGAGCATTTGGCCATCAATTGACCCATGTCACCCTGTAGCTAACACCTATTACTCAGACTTTTATAGTCTTTACTATTTCTTTCACAATACTCAGGTCTCCACATGGCGTCTAAATTCTCTGATTTTATGGTGTTTTTATGTCCACTGATCTGTTAAAATGACTGTAAAATGAATTAGTTGTGGGCGTTAGTAGGCAACTTTTCTTTCACTACTTTAAAGTGACCCTACTGACTCTAAGTGATCTCTTCTGAAGTTTAAACTATTTTGAATATGGACTACTTGGTACATTTGTTGTTAGATTACTTGGTACATTTGTTGTTAGATTACTTGTTACATTTGTTGTTAGATTACTTGGTACATTTGTTGTTAGATTACTTGGTACATTTGTTGTTAGATTACTTGGTACATTTGTTGTTAGCTTGGTACATTTGTTGTTAGATTACATGTTACATTTGTTGTTAGATTACTTGGTACATTAGATTACTTGGTACATTTGTTGCTAGATTACTTGGTACATTTGTTGTTAGATTACTTGGTACATTTGTTGTTAGATTGCTTGGTACATTTGTTGTTAGATTACTTGGCACATTTGTTTGTCAGATAACTTGGTACATTTGTTTCTCAGATTAAATTTTGATAATTTGTCAAAAGCAATTTTGAATATTGGCTTAAAAATAAAACTAATTGTCACATAATGACCTTTCGTTTGGTTCAGAGGTAAATTTTTGTGAGTTTACATTGAATAGAAACACTTCCCTCCCAGAAATTTCAAGTGAAAATCTCAAGAATTTTGGATGAAAATTGTTCTCCATAAAACAAATTTCCAAGTGATATGTGTTCATATTGATATTTTTATCAATGCAAAATCATGCAAAAAACAGCACTATTTTGAAGGAATGTGCGCAGGCAGAAAGAAAATCGGTAAAAATTTCAATTCAAATTCATTTCATTTGTGGCTAGACAAAAATTGGACTCTGCAGTACTAGTCACAAATCAAATGAATTCAACCTGCTGTTACTGTATTTTGATATTCAAACATGCTGTGATTTGAACATGTTTTTCCAGTCATTAGGTTTGCTCTACTTTGCCTTTAGTTACTTCTGACTGATTTCACCTTCTAAATGAAGAGCTACACACCTTGCATTATTCAGTTCACTGAATCACCTTTGTATGAATTTTGATACAGGATACATTTTCTGTCCTTGTCTTTTTGGGTTTTTTTTTAATGATTTGAAGTAGGTTTGAAGTCTCAAATATTAAACTACTGACATGTTATGTTCATCATTTCTTTTGCTTGTGTGAAGTGAGTGAAATATTCTCATCGAACGGACTCTCACATCATGCTTTCATTGAAATACACCATAATACCATACCAAATTTTAAGAGTTATTAAGAGTGATATAAACCAATCTATATCAAGTGTGTATGTAATACTTGGTAATGGTTATATTTAAGATGAAGGTTAAGTATTAAATCCAAGATGTTGGTATATTTATTAGTGAGTACCAGTTGATGGTAAGATTGTTTACAATACCATCAGAAACTCACCACATTGTTTGAAGGTTATAGATTAAAGAGGCATTTCTTGACTGGTGTTTACAACATACTGGAGTGAAGAGTTGCTGATAAGTTGTCTTATCAGTCTGGTAGCTTACATGTTGTTTAGGTACACATGATTCCAGTCCATTATCACAAAGTATTTTCAACCAATGGAAATTTTCATCTTCTTCAAGCCCAAGCTTAAAAATCTTCAATTTAAGTAGCATGTCATAGCTATATAAGCAATTATAGCAACTTGAATATGTTAAGTGTGGGCACAGTGATATAAAATTTAAACATTCTGACTTAAAGCATATTTTGACAGTCCTAGAAAATGAGTAGGCTTGTTTGAGGGATCACGCCTTTTTTGACATTAAAATTAGCAAAAATATCCAACTTGGCTTGGAAATAATGATAAAAGTTTCACTTGCTTCTATGTAGGTGAACCAGTGTGGGCAATTACTTCTGATCCCAGTCCCAATCTTAATTAACATACTTTCTAACCATGTTTGAGGTTTGGGATGTGTTTGACTCATATAATATTGTGTCTTGATGTGTGAGTTGCCATACTGTTTGACACAATTGTTTTAGAGATGGTTGAAGGGTGTGTTCCAATATACCTATCACTAACAGTATATATTTATCATAAATAATGACAAGGATATATCAACAAAAACCTAGTGATATATATTTACATGCTCATTAGGTGCATTCATCTCTATTTCGACAAATTAAGCTAAACTGAAAGTAAGTTTGAAGGTATATTACCCTCAAAACAGCAGAGTTTAAGTAATTTTGTTTCCAGTGACACAGTGTTAGCTTGAACATGTAGTGTTGAACGAGAACATGTTAAACATGAACACAGTTCTCTCGAAATTTCAACCAGAGATTTGTAATTTAATTTGAAATTACTTTCTGTAAAATCAAATTGAAATGCAACCACATACTGAGACTATTGGTGCTAAGTTTTAAGCTGATATTCTCAATTACCTAAATATAATCAGTTTAATCTGATTTTACCAACCAGACGGAATTTCATTATTCTCCTCATAATGAAAAACGGTCTGGTAGATCCAGATTGAATTTGACTGGTGTTACTTCGTGGTATTATATCAATTTGCATTATAATGGGGAATATTTAGAGACCTATATCCCTTTAAATACAGACTGGATGAATTATCATGAAAACACTATGTTAAAGATGTTACTTTTGCCTTTCATATATTTGTCAAAGTGCCAAGATATTTACAGAAGTTGTAAAATTTCTCTGTATTCCAAAACATCTACCATTACCGTAGCTTTCTTTATAAATGCACATGTTAATAATAATGGTGCTATGATAAATATATCAGATGAACTATGTAACTCAGGTGAACTCTCTGAGATGGATACCAAGTTGTCTTACCCAGTTGTGGAGTTGCGTGAGGTGTTTTGTAAGTTTGAAGATTATTTAGTGGGCTCAAATTCAGTAACGTCTTTGAACTCAAGAGCTTAAAGATTTTACATTAATAAAAGACCTCTAAATATAAGAAATCAAGCTCTGATAAGCTATCCTGATGAGGTAAATATATCTGACACATATTTTGATGTGCTTTTGCCAATGGGGCAATTTTAAGAGGAATTGGGTTGAATATTCAACAATACTGAATCAAGAATTCCAAACTTTTGGCATCACAACAAGAATTAATACAATACTTGTTATATAAGCCACTTGTGTTAATTATGATTGAAAATACAGTTCAAGATAGAGCACACAATTCTCAACTTTCTTCCACTGTTATGGTTTATATCAGATTATTTTGGCTAGCTTGGTGGTTCTCCAATGTTTTTTTTATATCTGTCTTTCAAGTTCTTGTATTTTTTGTGGTTTGAAATGCCATTTGTTTTTTATTGTACAAAACTTTATTAACAAATCAGATTAAACTTTGTGTTGAGATTTTTTATTTTGGTCTCCATTGAGGCTCCAAATAATTTGAAAACATTTGCCATCAATCAAGAGAAAATTGTCCATAGGTGCAGTGTTTTGAGCAGAAAGCATTCCATCTTGAATGCTCTTGAATGCTCAAGAATGCTCAAGGATGACAGTGTCACTCTACCTCTTAGACTAGAATTAAGATTGAGTTCTGGACTTTCAGTTTTCTCCTTTTGATCAAAAATTTCACAGAAACAGTTTCTTGAAGCTCTATCTGGCATTACCAAACAATAGCCAGATCAACAGCTGTGAATCAATGTTTACAAACTTTTCACCATTGCTTTCTATTTGGGATCTTGAATACCACAAGAAACAGGAAAGTTTCTTGAAGCTCTATCTGGCATTACCAAACAATAGCCAGATCAACAGCTGTGAATCAATGTTTACAAACTTTTCACCATTGCTTTCTATTTGGGATCTTGAATACCACAAGAAACAGCAAAGTTTCTTGAAGCTCTATCTGGCATTACCAAACAATAGCCAGATCAACAGCTGTGAATCAATGTTTACAAACTTTTCACCATTGCTTTCTATTTGGGATCTTGAATACCACAAGAAACAGCAAAGTTTCTTGAAGATCTATCCAGCAATGGTAAAAATAGATTAGTCAAAGCAACAGCTGTGGATCAATGTTTTCACCACTTATGACCTGGAGCTGCTAGAGCTGATGGGTCAATCGAAAAATCTATGATATAATTGATGCCATTCAGTCTCTGATATAAACCTCTTACCGAGTTTTAAGTAGGTTATTATTACTATGAATAATAATGGGTCAAGTGATGAGTGAACCTTGCCTAAGGCCAATCTCAATTATAGAATTTTAAGATTATGGCCTATGATTATATGTAATTGTTAACTTGTTAAGCTCAATCATTACTGCTTTTAATCAGATTTTGAGTATTCATGATTGTAGAGATTAACATTTTTATAGGGATTTATTTTTTTGTTTTCTTACTTGTATGTTATTTTGGGCTTATTTTTGATGGAGGTAAAAATGCTTTATTTTTGGACTATTGTTTGAACCAATTTCTTGGATATATGTTAAAATCAGTATTCCAAGATTTTGAGTAATTTCTCCTTTGCATCAGCACCCCTGAAAGAAGTGTAAATGATCATAAATGGCCTGTCAACATGGAAATCTGGTGGTCCAAACTGCAATTCTGGATCTGTGTCACTTCCAGAGCTAAGAGCCTTTCCCCGAGTCAAAAATTTGTGACACTTTTGGCAAAGTTGTAAGAATGCTACCACCATCAAGTTAGCTTGAGAATGAAAATCTCTCCTTGATTTTAATCACATCAAATCCTAACTGTATCCAATACAAGGTCATTAATGACTATATTTTCCATACAATTGCTTAGAACTATATATAATGAATCAGGTTGTAAAGTTAATAAAAATCAATTGAAGGTCTATTGTTCCAATATATCGCCATTGTACATAAAGTTAATGTTGGTGAATAAGTTATTATTGTTATATATTGAAAGGTTATAACTTAGTTTTCCTTTATAATGAAAATTTACACGTTGTGATATGAAGTGTTATCACAGTGTTATCAGAGAAAACATGAATTTTCACTCACATTTTGTGGTAGTTACATGAAAATTTGTTTTGTGGTCAACTAGAAAATGTTTGATTTTCTGTAGTTCTTGCCTTGCTCAATATGAAAATGTTAGTTAGGTTTGGGGGTTGGATGGCAGGGTTCAAGTTTATGTTTTTTTTTTGCTGATTCTGAATTTATTTTGTCTGTATGAATAACAATGAAAGAAGCTTTATGTTGCTTACTCTCTAATTTGATAAGGATTTTACATTGATTCTATATTTTAAACACATTGCTGAACACAGTCCATCTTATTGTTAGAAATGATCTGCCATCTTATTTGCAATCCAGGGCTCTCTTTCTTCAAATTTTTGTAATTGATATCTGAATTTACTCTTTTTACATGAAGAGCTATTTCTTATGACTTTTATATTTTATCTTTTCAGGTGTTGAAAGTTTAAGACAGAAAGATATTCACAAAGAGAAAGATTATTAATCAGAACAATGGGAAACATTTGCTCCACAGAAGAATCTCGTCAACTTCAGAAAGAAGGAAAGTTGGAAGGACCCTATGAAAAACCCAGCAATGAACCTGGATTATTTTCCCAGATTTCCTCAGGTGCTGAAAATGCTGTAGGTGATGCCACCAAAGCAGCTGACTCTGCTGTTGCAGATGCCAAATCAGCAGCCAGTAACCAAGCAGATGCTGCTAAAGGCAAGCTAGAGGAAGGTAAAGATGCAGCTGCTAAGGCTGCTTCAGATGGTCAAGATTCAATGGCACAGAAGTTTGAGGAGGGAAAAGATATGGCATCCAAGAAGTTTGAAGAAGGCAAAGAAATGGCCTCTCAGAAATTAGAAGAAGGCAAAGAATTTGCTGCCAAGAAATTTGAGGAAGGTAAAGTTGTTGTCAATGAAAAAGTTGAGGAAGGCAAGGCTCTCTTTAGTCAAAAGACTGAAGAGGCTAAGAAATCTGCAGACAGTGCAGCCAAATCTGCAGAACAATCTATAAATACTGCAGCTTCTAATGCACAAAACAAAGCCAGTGAAGCTGCTGCTACTGCCAGTTCTAAAGCTAATGAATTCAAGGGAGTTGCTGAAGATAAGATGGAAAGTGCTAAATCATCAGTCAATGAATCTGTTGCCTCGGCTAAAGCATCTGCTGCATCTGGCAAAAGCATGACTGAAGAACCATCAGATACACTTCTTGGATCCATTCAGAAAATCGCATCTGATGGTGTACAACAGGGTATGTCAGTCATGACTGGTGGAGGAGCCCAGAAACAGCAAGCTGGTCAACTGGAGTCAACACCTGGTCAAAGCAAGCCAATAGGACTGAAAGATGTTGCCATTGATACTGGTGGAAAGATTGTCAATGAAGTCACAAACGCAGCATCTCAGAAATTTGAAGGAACTATGGGATCATTTGCAGGTGGAATGGGTTTCGGCAGTTCTGCTGTCGATGATGCTAAAAATTCTGCTGGATCTGCCGTTGATGATGCCAAGAAGTCAGCTGGCTCTGCTGTCGATGATGCCAAAAAATCTGCCAGTTCAGCTGCTGATTCTGCTAAAAGCAAAATTGGCTCTTCTGTTGATGGAGTTAGTTCTGCAGCCAGCGATTTTTCATCAAAAGCAGGAAATAAAGCCTCTGAAATTAAGAATGATGCTGACGAGAATTTCGATGATTTAGCTGATGCACTCAACGATTACGCTAACAAGTCATCAAACAAAGCTGAAGAAACAAAAAAAAACTTAGTGGCTAATGGCGAAGAAGGTTATGAAAAAGTGGCAGCCATTGTAACAGATGATGCTGTTAAGGAGGCCTTAAAAGTGGTGAAAACCGATGGTGAAGGTGAAAAGAAATAAACTTTGCGTTAGAAAAACTATATTTCGTTGTCTTTAAACAGCCATACACATATTTTACATTTAGACCTTTATCCAACAGCAAGTCACTGTGAAAGAGAATTGGAAGGTAGAAAATAAGGATTTGGAATTTGAAGTGTGATCTAGTATTAAATTTGTGGATATTCAGTTTGTCATTGTTTGTGTTTTGATTCTAAGGATTGATATCCTATGGATTAACTTTTTTGCTAACTGTGTTCACATTGATTCCGTCTGGTTGCTGTTCGGATAAATTCAGATCAATCAAGTCATTGTTCATTTTAGTTCCAGATCATTTTCTTTTTCGTATATTTGTAGATTTTGTTTTAGCTCTTAATATATTATTTAATACAATTTTAGTTTCTCATTTTTACATTAGTTACTCTCAATCATGTAATAATCCTGCAAAATTTCAAAGATTCAGATAATCGTGATGTAATTTGTTCTTACAGTCAAACCTCTTTCATTGGTCCAAAATTCAAAATTCAGAATTCTATTTTTAAGTCATTATTCATGTTACATTCACTGCCTTGTCTATAGAGATGCACAGAATCCTGGTATGAAGCTGACCAAAGGGAGGCAACTCTTAATTTGTTGAAATTAGACCTGAAGATTAATGATTCAAAGAAAGTACCTGAAGATCTGATACAAATTTGCCACCATGCTCATTAGTTGTATTTTGAATATAATGTTAGTCACAAATGGTTACATGAAATTACAAATTCACAACTGTGTTCTGAATCAGATTGATTGGTTGCCATGGATACACCCATGACTGCTGTTGTTAAGACATTGGTGAGGAAGTATTTGTCTTATGCTGTGGTACTTCTCTTTGAAAAGTACAATCTGTACTCTGTGGTGCAATTCAAAGACGGGTGTAATTCTGGCAGCTGCAACCTTTGGTACAAAAATAAAACTTTTGAAATTTAGTAATTTTTTGAAAAACTAAGTTATTCACTGTATATATTGTACATATTCAATGGTTTTTATTATTACTATTATGTTTATAAGCATATAATGCCTGTTAGGTTTGAAAATTAATGAGAAAATTGATCTGAAACTCTGGTCTATTTCTTTTTCTCAAGGTGTGGACATTTTTGTGGTCTGGATCTTTTCTCCAAATTGTGAAAATTTATGCATTTTGTTTCTCAAGATTATGAAAATTATTGAAGTATTTGAAAACAGCTGAAGAAAGTACGGCTGCAGCCAACCGTATTGGATCATTTTTGAGTTTTACGACTTATCTGCCATTGACATTGACAGTTGAAAACCAAAATGGCTTTTTTGAGGCAAAGAAAAATACAGAGTTTCAGATTGGAAAAAATATTGTGAATAGCTGCTTTTTCAAACTTTTTGCGAATTTTATCATTTTAGTTGAAAATGGCTTTTAGAACTAAATTGCATGTCTTTGAGATTTGAAACACTTTATATAACCCAGAGGAGTCATAATATCATTTTTGAAGTCAAGTCAATGTTGGGAATCAGAATCTACCCATCCTTACATCCAGTGTCTAAAAGCACCTCCATTGAAGAGTATACTGTACCCAACTTTTTGGTATGGAAAGTTCTGAATTTAGCGCAACCTTTTTGTAAGATACATAAATCTTGCCATTTTTTGCCTCTTTTATACAAAGATTTGCACTTTTTTTTATGTTTGTCCTATATTTTGAAAATAAGAACGCAAATAATTTGTTTCTTAGACACTGTAGTGCTAATTGTCGCACATGACCTGCAGTAAATTATGCGGCACTGATGAAAATGAATCCAAAGCAGAAATACAAAATGGCTGACAAATCAAGATGGCAACTGATTGAAATGTACTGTATTTTAAATGTGCTTTATAATTGTAAGCTTCACTCGCTCTGCTGATTGTCATCTGACCCTATCATTGGTTAGTTAGGACTCACTTCAGTGCTGAAATTACCGATTATTCAACAGAATAGTTAAGACACTAGTTTTTTTTATGTGTATGCAAGATTTATCTCCTGAATGTACGCAATTTACTACAATCAATGTGTTTTCTGAATAAAATCATTTCTTTTATGTCTCTTGTAATAATTTTAGTTGAGTTTTCAAAAGGTTAGTATTTAAGAATTCCAATTCCACCTAATAACTTTCTTGTGCCCTGGTAACCAGCCCAATTTGCACTGAAAAAACGTACAAAGTATGTACAGTTTTCAAGAAAACCCCATCATACATGCTTGGGGGAAAAAAAGGCAAAATACTAAAACAGAAACAGGCAATACACCAATTTTGATAAAGTAATTAATTAAATTTGCTTAAGATTTTGTGCACATCTTTAGAAAGCTATTCATGGGAGATAACTCCATTTCCAGACTACAATTACTAAATGTGTTCTTATTTAATGTAAAGAATATTAAATCTATCTATCAATAACCTTTTTAATTTGTGGTTATTTTTGATTATTTACTATGAAGACACAGTTTCATAATTTTGGTCAAAACCTCACAAAATTTAACTGCTTAATACATGGGAGGTTACTCCGATATCTATGAATTCAGACCACAATGGAACTCTACAGCTACAATTGCTGTTATGTAAAAGGAAGTTAAAGGGATGTGGTTTGAAGGTGTTTCAGATGATAATATTTAATTTCAGTTACCTCTCTTCAGAATAAAATATTTGAAATTGAGCACTATCAGCTATGATAATATTTAGATGAATATATCACTTTGAAATCAATAAAGATCAAAGAACTCAACCAACCAGGAGGTTTATATTAATAATTTAAACAACTAAAACTATCTAATGAAATAAAGGATAGGCTTTTATTGAAGGTTGGTTTAAAGATGGGTTCCCTTGTTTTAATTTATGAAAATAAAAATGCTAATACTTATATGAATAGTAAGTAGAGGTGTCCTAATGACTTGGAAAAATACCAGTTTTTCTCACATGTCCATAATTAATTCATAATTAGCTAAATTAGAAGAGTAGAATTCCCATGAGTGACCAATCAAGAAAGGTCAAAAAGTCTTCTTTTTTTTTATCCAGACTGTACATACATGGACATTTATGAAAAGTTAAATTTCTTAGTCATATGCAATAAGAACATAATGATATGATTAAGAATACATGATAATTCATTAGAAACACCAATTAATCAAAAAGATTGCTTAATTTGACACTAAAATATTAAGGAAACCCATCTTTAAATGTAGCATGATCTTTATTCTAGAGGTGTCAATCATACATTAACTTTTTGATTCTGGGGAGAATGTAGATATTTAGTTTACACATCATTTAAAATAATGTCAATGTTTTGCATCGATACAATAGATTTTTGACATTAAATCAAATTGTTGTTAGAAGAGTAAGTTTAATTTTGATTTTTATTTTACCAGTTGAACATCTGGCTGTGTAAGCTTATTCTTGAAACGATCTTAGCTAGAACAAATCCTAGGCACTTGGGACAAGTATTAAGACATCCTAAATTAAGGTATCCTAGCTTAACTTAACGAAGTCACTCTTCACCTCACTCTTCACCTTATTTAACCCAAAAAAACTCACTAAATGGAATTCTTGACACTCAAAATGGATTTTCTTTTTGAAAAAATGATTTTAGGAAACGAAGTTTGAGTTTACATAAGAATTAGACATCCAGTCGCGTATGATAATCCACCGATAATGAAAAATAATTCTGAAACGACGTCTATGTTATATAGGCCTATTATATACCTCGCAGATTGACACTGACAGTATAAAATACTGAGAAGACTTCAAGATTTCGTTTTAAAGAAGGGCTACCGTAAAATTTATTATAAAAGCGAAAGTAGAATCTACCGGATGTTGTTATAAAAAGTGTGTCATGTGGGTGAAAATAGATCAAATTACCATCTTAATTGGGGGATTAATTAATCGGGCAATGATAATATTATTACGTGATGAGATTAACACGTGTTACCGGCAATTAAGATGCAAGTGATGATAGATATTTTGTTGATTTATGGTAGAGAATTTGAACATTGAAAACGGTAGGTTCCGTGAAAATTTGATCTGGAAAAAAAAAAAACAAGGTAGAATCGGGTATCACGCCGGTAGAGCGGTAGAAACCCGACAACATCGGTAGATTACACATGTATGGCGGTGATGAGGAAAAATTTATTGATCATACGCAGCACTAAAGAATCTCTCCTTTGTCTCTCACCATATGAATAAGATTGAAAAGAACGACAAAATGCACCATGACAGTGCTAATAGCCAGTACTTTCATTATTTTGTTTCATTGAATTTTTTTTTAGTCTGATACTATGAGAATATTAAAGAACCTAAATATAAGTTGCAATTATTGTTTGTATAAATTTAAAGCTATTGTTTGAAGCTGGGATACATCTGAGGCACCCCACTTACTTGTCCCAGATTTCTGTCCTAAGTTAGGATGTCTTTGCTTAGGATTGTTTTCAAGAATAGGATAGGATAAGGTCTTAACTTATAGGACTGTTTCTAGGACATCCTAATGCTAGGATCATTTCGAGAATATGTGGCCTGGTTATGAAAATAAAGGTTGTCAGTTGTGACAATGTAAAATGTCACTTCACACAACGTTTCTTTTGCCCTTCAGTAGAGTAAGGGTCCACCGTTGATTTTATCATTGCCAATATATAAGAACACAATTTCAAGCTATTTCGAAGTTTGTCTTATACCTTGACTGTAACAGCCACCTGTATTCTGTCACAGAAGTAAATGCAGCGATTTGATTAGTGTGTACACCAGCGAATATAGCCAATCAAAGCTCTTAACAGAAAGTCTATAATCAATAAGCCATAATGTTTATAGTCTTTCTGTCTGTGGGCTGTATTTGCTGTTGTACACATCAATCAAGTAATAGAGGCTATTGCAGAGTTATAAGACAAAGTTCGCAATAGCTTAACATTGTGAAGATGAGATAAGGATAATGTTAGGTATAGATGTTGTTTGTAATCTCCTAGCAATGACTCTACATATTAAACTAGAGTCTACTTAATTTTATTACTAGAAATACCATGAATTATTAATTTTTACCATTGTACTTCCTAACTCAGCCAGAAACTCTGCTATAATGGAATCCTGGTAATACCTTCCAGGCATTTGATCAAACCAGATAAAACCGTTCTAGTTCTCTAGATTAGATTCTCAGGAAAATAAATGAGGTTGGCTTACAGGGTTTATAAGAGTATATGAAATATATAGAACTGAAATCGCAGACTGACACTTGAATCAATATAGCAGCTATTTTCATCCAAAACTTGTCAAATGGTTCTTTTAGTGTACAATTTTTCACTAATATGTATATATATATATATAGGTATAGAAATAAAATACCGCGCTAATAGAACAGAAACTGAAACATGTGATTTTCACACTGTAATCTGCTCTGAAGGCTTCATATATTTCTCTGTACTTGATATATTGAACACTATTTTAACAATAATTACCCAATAAACATTATTAACTTTGTGAATTTCTCAATGGTATGTTAAGTTGACAAATCCACAAGCACATTTACATCAGGTGTTCCATCGTATCTTGAATACACGCTTTGACATGCTCTTATTATTTAAACAGTATTAAACTAAGCTGACTACACTTCCTTTTGTGGGCGTATAAATGAAGTTGGTGCTTTTTAAATCTGACCAATCAGATCGGTAGAACCTCAACACCGCTTTGCCGCCGCCAGTACGAAGAGATCAGATAACACATTCTTTCGAGGTAAATATTCCAAA
Source organism: Lottia gigantea (assembly GCF_000327385.1). Taxonomy (NCBI): domain Eukaryota; kingdom Metazoa; phylum Mollusca; class Gastropoda; family Lottiidae; genus Lottia; species Lottia gigantea. The sequence goes on from NW_008707370.1 coordinate 248,231, forward strand.
GTAAGGGTTGATATTCTCTCGTCTACAATTCTTTACCGAAAAATCTTACTCAATTCTGTACCGTCTGTATTAATCAAAATATTTAATGACACCCTGCTTTCGTATTGTTTACATTCGCAAACAAAACAGCATAGCGATCTTTGATTAAAACATCATAAGAGTTTATTCTGCACTTTATCCAATTACATGACAGCAAGTTTCAATTTCAAATTTACAGGAAATTCTTTCTAAAAACATCAGTGAAAACAATGGTGTATCATATTTATATGATAGAAAATATGAAAAGTGCAGCTTCATATTTCCTTAAAGAAAGTTAGAAATAAGGCAATATTCATCTTCAGAATGTCAATGTAATAAGAACTAATACCTTAGGCTCATTCTTGTATTAATCATTATTTCTTGTATCACAGAATGTTGTGTTTTGATTGGATTGTACACTAGCGAATACAGCCAATCAGAGAGAGCCTTTGACTGAAGGACTATGCCTGGACTAACTTTGGTCTTCTGCATTGTGAACTTAATATTTTGATTCACAAAAGAAATTGGCACAATTTATATTCCATAAAAGTATATTAATAAAGTGTTTAATGATCTCAAGGTATTAGATGCAGTTTGTAATACCTTGACATTGTGAAGATGGACAATGATAGTGTTATTAGTAACAGTGGAAAAATAAATAGGAAAAACTTTGATTTATAATAAATAATTCATGCTTCAAGATCTGTATGTTATTCTATCTCACATCTAATAACAGGAATATTGTCTTAGAATTATTCCGGTTCATGTCTCTGTTTTAGACTTTTAATGGTTGTATTTCACAATGTGCGTAATCCATAAAAAGACATTCTGAGTGTAAAATTTTTGCTAGAAACATCCAGATTAGTTCCTTAACCCTTTGAACCCTGTGTGTAAATGAAATATAACGTTATATACCCTGAACTCCAAGTAATAAAAGTAAAAGCGTATGACGTTAATGTTGTATGACATCACTTAGTAACGGCTGGTAAACCGGCTGCTCGGGTATATTTTGCGTTAGTGTGTGGCTGGTAAACTGGCTGCTAGGGTTGAAAGAGTTTAAGCTTAAATCCTGAGTTTAAAGTGAGCTTGTTATGTCTTGATAGAAGGAAAGAGTTTCAGCTATGGAATAACGTGTTGAGGGTGGGGTCAATTATAGATTAAGCTCTGATGTAAGGCATATTAATCTTTTGAAAACGCTGGTATACATAGCATCTTAATTTCTCTTCACCCTAATTCTTAAAAGAAATAACCCAGTACTAACTAACCGAACCGCAAAAGGAAATCGAAATCCAAACAACAAAATGGGTTAACATTGGTAGCAGCTAATGAACTTTTCACATGAGGAAGTATATCAATCATAAGTGAATAAGTAAGTAATATATCATTAGTTTGATCAGGGTTAAGCTAAGCTTAAATATTCCAGAAAGCTTTGTAAACTGAGTATTGAACAAAATTTAGGAACATTATTTAAGAGAGTAAATATGATAATTTGTGAAACTGTAAGGATTGATTAATGAGAGATGTTACAAGGTGTGTGTACTGTAGAGTAATTATCAGGTTTTATACACTCATTATCAACTCTGAATATTATAGATAATAATATTTACTTCTAATATTACTTCTGTGACCAGTACAGAAATATAGCTTACTGTGCAATTGGGGCTCTGAAACCTAGAGCAGAAATTATTATGGATATAATATTACTTTTGGTTAGGGGGAAGGAGGGAAAGATTTGTGTCTGCTCTGAGTTTGGGAGCTGCAGAAGCACAGGAAGTTTTTGGTAAACTCTGGGCATCAGAGCTGCTGTGGCACTAGAGGATTTTTTTTTCTGCTCTTGGCTTCATAGTGGCAGTTGCACAGCAAGCTTTATTTCTGTTCTGGGTTTCAGAGCCACAATCGCACAGGAAACTTTATCTCTGCTCTGGCCACAGGAAGTTGCACAGGAAGCTTTATCCCTGCTCTAGGCTTCAAAGGGACAGTGGCACAGGAAACTTTGTGTCTGTGCTGGGCACAGGAAGTGGCACATGAAGCTTTATCCCTGCTCTAGGCTTCAAAGTGACAGTGGCACAGGAAGCTTTGTGTCTGTGCTGGGCACAGGAAGTGACACATGAAGCCTTATCTCTGCTTTTATCTGAGAATTCTAACCCAGTTAGGAGATTTTTGCCCAAAAACTTGCTTTCGGGGCTGTGAGGGAGAGGGGCTGCCCTCACTTTGGCTCTGCCACAGGTCCTTCGATAGTTAACATTGATCAGGGCAGTACAGTTGTCTCGGTAAATTTCAGAGATAAACTAAACATGATCTAATTTAAGCGAATTGTTTAAACAATGATAAAAACAAAGTTTGTATAAACAGAGTCTTTGACATTAGCATTTTTTCTTCACTCAATCATATTTCAAAGACAGTAATGAAAATGATTGTTGACAGGGTAAACCTGATTGTATAACTATGTGGGGGTTGTAATAACAGTCAGCAGAGTAATTATATTGTATAATTCTAACAATGACAATAATGACCCAGTATAGCTATATTGATATCCCATTGTGATATAGTAATTACTTTGCATTCTTTAGAAACTTAATGTAATTGGTTTGGTTATGTTGAAGAAATTGTGTTTATGGGTTCTTATCTCAGTCAGTGAAGAACGTCTTCTGACCTTTAAGTCATCATTCAATCAGTCTTCCAGTCAACCCAACTGTAAAACAGTACTGGTAATTCTGGGAAAGATCCATGCTAAAGACCAGCTGGTAGTAAGTTGTTATCCTTGAAATTTTCTTTCTTTAGTACGGCTATTCTTGTATTTAAGGATCAGAATTGAAAGAATCCTTTACAATGTTCATTTTGCTTTCCCTTTCCCCTTGAACTGTGTTGTGACTCAGTGAGTTTGATGTTTCCTTGTTAACCTGAGGATCCAGGCTTCAATCATAACATAAGTTCAATTCAGGAAATAACTGTAGTTGTTCAGATTTGACAATAAACTGAGTTCCTGTGTGTTACAGGCTGTTCACTTTTTCAGATCTACAGTTATAAATCCAAAAAGAGTAGGATTATGCAAAATGTCCCTCATTGCACACTGCATTGTGCTGCAGGTCTTCATAAGTACAATTAAGGACATCAAACGTTTCATTTTAAACTATTATGACTGTTAAAATGTTTGAATTGAAGTAAGTGGTTTTCTTAAGTTTGTAATCCATTGTGTATTATATTTTCTCGTGAACTTGACCTTAGAAAACCGGTACCGTTAATGTAATAATGTTAGTATTGAAACCTTGGTAACAATTACAACTAGATTGTTAAGCACTAATACACAGTACCGATACACTATATTTCAAATAAATATATATATATTGATTGCCTTCAGTTATTATATGGCTATCTTTTCTCTCAGTTCTACCACAACTCTTAAACATTAGAGAACTTCAGTCAATAGGATGCCAGTATAGACGCTTCCATGCTTTGCCTGACAGTTCCACTTAATTCTATTCCTGTCACAAGGTGTTTTTAATGTGATTGGAATTGGTGGAATATTCCTGCAAGTGTGTATTGAAATGTGTTTCTGGATGAACAATTCACCGGAAGTTTTCACTCTGCGGTTTTTAATTACTCAGACAATGTGAAATGATTTGGAAAAAAGAAATAAATAGATTTTTGGTTTCTGATGGAAAACTTCTCAAAATATATAGAGCATAGTAGAAAAATGGATTTTGGAATTGGGTAATTGTACGATTTACCAAGTATGACTAGAAATATTACTGATGTACCGATTATGGTATAGGATTTATTGTACGTCAAAGAGAACTTAAAATAATAGCTGGTTATTGACTTCTCAAGCTAAATTAAGTCTGTATTACCATAACCTTGATGATAATACAGCTTTCTAGATGTCTATTATTCCCAATCAGGAGTGGTTGCCAAGATTTCTACCGTATCTAAACGGACAAAAAAACCTTTCCTATTGATTTTCAATGTTTCTGAGTTACAAATGATGTTCATTCGGTGCGAAGAGAAAACAGAAATGTGGATTTTTATGGCCGATTTATTTATTTTAGATGGTTACGATGATGTGTAAGCAGAAGCCAAGTGTTCTCGCTGCCAATTTATCACACTTCTCCATTATAATGGTATGATAAATTAAATTCTTGTTTTGTCGTCTGCTGAAATTCACTGACTGATAAATGAAAGTTTTTATTGCTTATTATGTTCAAGAGCAGTGAACATTGATGGAGTTTTGTAGTTAAGTTCTGAGTTTAGTTAGCTACATTGAAGTTTTTGGGTTAGGTTTTGGTATTACTGTGGTTATATTTTCTTTAGTTTTGATCTCAAATTAGTTTTGGTTAATTTTGCAGTGGTTGATAGACTGAACTATAAATTAGTTTAGTTATTTTTAGTGACTTAATTTTCAAATTTCAGTTGCGTTGAAAACACTGAAATATTGGACGTTATTTTAGATTTGGAATAAACTTTGGTTCTCGTAAGTGATGTATTGGATAATAAGTTTTTCAAAAGAAAGAAACTTGGTAGTAAATGTAAGTAAGACATTGGACAAGTCAGCGTTAAACAGAATTTAAGGCAAGAAACTTCTCATTAAGTGAATTAACTCTCAGTGCCTGTTAAGGGACAGGTGCGCCATTCTTTTTGACCAATCATACTATAGTCTTAGAAACTGGAATTTTTCAGCTAAGCCAATCAGTAATAGTGTTCACAGGTCATTGAAAGAGGAAAAGAAATTCCTACTTTGAGATATTTTTGAAGGAATTTTTCGTAAATTTCTAGTACCTCTGAAGACTATTTACGTACATTCGAGACTTAAACAACCCCCAAAAATGGTGCATCTGTCCCTTTTAAGTTTTATCCTATAATTTGGCTCAATTTTTTTGTCAATTTATGCCGAAATATTTCTTGATTTTTTTGAAGAAAAAAAACCTGAAATTTGTTTGATATGACCAAGCAAGTCTGTTATAAGTATAATGACAATGTTAGTTCAAAATTTCTTTGTTTTATAAATTTATCGTGATATTTCAGAAACCCTTTCTCCAATTATAGTAATTGGCTACATAGTAGATTGTGATAAATGTGTTTGGTTAAGACTGTAGCTATTGGCTTTCGGTACCGAAGAATACTGTGGAGTTAATGATCATGTGATAGTGAGGGCTACGGACTATGGACTAATATTATAGTCAATCTGATCAGTAGTTAATGATTCCAACCAATCGCTTTCACAAACAAGTAAGAAATTGGCTCGTTATCTGTTTTCTTCTACAAATTTTCTTATCTGTTTTTGAAAGCTACAGGTCGTGTGGAAATGTGAGAGAAAATTTCCGTCTCGTTTGGAGTGAGTTTTTATAACGTAGTTAAAGAAGCTTCAAACCATTTCCGCGACTTTCTCTTGTGTCTGTGGGTTAAATTAAAACTTCGAAAAATGTGACTGTTGTTTGCTGTGTCAGCAAAAAGTTCTCGTATAAGATTTTGACTATTTCAAGTGAGTCGATTTCAGATTGTGATTGTTTAGTCCCACTTGATAAAATCTTGTGCATTAAATTCAAACTTTGAAAATGTGACTGTTTTGCTCTGTTAGCAAAAAGTCTCGTATAGGATTTCAGCCGTTTTAAGTGCATTAAGTTTGTGAATTAATGAAAATGTGACCAAGGTTTGCTGTGTCAGCAAAAAGTTTAAGAATAAGATTTCGGCTGATTCAAGTAAGAGATTTAAGATGTGACCATTTAGTTCTTTTGTGCTGCAAGTAATAATTGTTACTGGATAATAGAAAAATTTGTGTTATTTGGTAGTTGGTAATTATAGTGATTATTGTGTCTTGTAAAATAGGACTACTTATTTTATGAACAATATACATTTATCTCCTAGTGCCAATGATTGGTCTAGGGTTCCTGGCATTGATTGGAAATTTATTGAGATTTATTTCTACGAGGGGATAATTTTATTGTTGCTTGCTTTAGCATATATTGTCTCTTAATTTTGATTGAGTTTTTATGAATTATTTTATTTGTAATTTTGTGAAATATGGAAATTGGAAAAAACTTCACTGTTAATTTTGATATTTTGTCATTTTGCGATCTGTATCAAGCTTAGTAAATTATGTAGCTTATAAGGAAATATATTTGTTTTGATAAAAAAAAAAAACAACAAGTGCTAACAATCCATAAGACAAACCCAAATCCAAAACAACATTTTGGTGAGCATTGGTTGCAGCTAATGAATTTTCATATGAGGAAGTATATCAATCAAAAATGAGGAAATATTTCATAATAATTTCATGTGAGTTTTAGATGATAAGATAGTATCAAACATTGTCTTAAATAAGAGAACGCTTTTAATAATATTCAAACTAGCTTTAATATGTAGATTTTTTCATCTTAATTTCAAATTTAAACAACTTCTTGATGCAATACAGACAATATTCTTACTAATGGGATATCATTTTACGTGTCATTTTGATCATCCTTAATCCCTACTTTGTTTTGTTTTAAAATTATAATTTTAATTAGATATCTAAATGAGGTAAAAGGCAAAAAAGAATTTTTAAAAACTTATCTAAAAGGTTCAAGCATTAAATGTTTTGATATAATTTTGGTTTAACTGAAACAATAATAAAGTTTAGCAAAGATAAAAAGATTAATGATGATATTGCATGTTGGAGAACCAGTGTTGATGTACATTTGTGATAAAACAACATTCTGATCATCTGATAACCTAGAGAATGAAAATAAACCTATTGATGAGATGAATAATGATAACAGATGAATAAAAGTTAATTTTTAACAATTAAAGGAATTGTAAAAAAGTTTTCTAAATTTTTTATGTGTATCAGGGACACTGATATCATTGATTTACACCATTCCCAGTTTCACTCAGATGTCTGTGATTCTTGCAATTCCACTAAAATTATGTATTTTATGACGTCACTGTGGACCTTTGTAATAGTGATGTCATTCTAGTTTTAGAAACGCCTAGTTTTAGTGCTATCATTTTCCCAGATACAAATAAAAAGTGGAGACAACATCTTTACAATCCCTTGAAGCCAAGGTACGAGCTTACTAAAAATATATATGTCAACCGATTCTGTAAAAAGGAAACTAAGAAAAAAATATGCAAATAGTGAAAAAAAATTTAAGTTCATGTGAATTAAGCATTGTAAGGAAAAAAAATAAATGGCTAGAAAAAGTATGGAAATTAAATCATTTATGGAAATTAAGTGTAAATTTATTCCATTCTAGTCTAGAATTTGATTTGAATGGTATTTGTGAGATCGCAATCTGCTCAAGAATATCTTCAATTACAGAAAGAATGAAGAAAGAATCTGCATGATACAAATTTTCAATTTGAAGTTTTTCCATTTTCTCAAATTTTTTTGCTTTGATTCGTTCTTTATGCTTTCCAGGAACTATAAAAATTTGTAATTTAAAAAAAAAGATTTTAAATTAAGGTACATAAAATAAAAACTAATGGGTAGAATAAAAAGAAATTGAATTCATTCCTGCTAGTACATGATAGCTTTAATGTTAAATCAATAATAATTCATTTTTAATTGTGAAAACTGTTCAGGCTAGTTTCTTGTAGACATGTCTCTTATTGTTCTGCTGCTGTTTACTTTATTGATCTTTATTTCTTTACAACTCTTAAAAACACTAACACACATTTTATCTTTCTGTTTAAAAATATACAGAAATCAAGATAAATACAGAGATAAAGATGCAATTCTTAAAGGGATTGTAAAAAGGTTTTCTAAAATTTTAATGTGTATCAGGGACAGTGTTAGCATCAATTTGCACCATTCCAATTTTCATCTGTGGTTCCTGCAACTCTACTTAAACTAAGTGTTTTAATGACGTCACTATTGCCTTACGTGATATAAGCAAATTTTGCGATAGTGACATTCAAGCGGAATAGCAGGAATATCAGATTGAAAATTGGAATGGTGCAAATTGATGATATCACTGTCCCCGATACACATAAAAAGTTTAAAAGCCGCTTTTCACTCCTTGTGATTCATTAGTAGGTTCAGGTCTTTGAAATGAAATTGTAACTAGTATATGAATAATTGAAATTGAAATATAGTAACAAAATAAACAATATTTTTATTCCTAAATCATGTTAAAAAAAAGTTATTTTAAAAAATTATACTGAAAATTGTGTGAAAAAAGTAAAAAAATGTGCGTATTATATTATTTCTCTTAGTGTATCTTACCAGTTTTTTCCAATTTCCTTATTTCCTACAGGATATGTCAACAGAGTTCTCCATAAATACATCATGCAATATTGTCACATTTCATTTCAGAAGTGGTTTATGTGATGTGTTATATAATCATTTAAAATGAAATAAAACTTGTCTGTGGATATATATTGATCCAAAAACATGAATATATTTGCAATTTATCTGGTAAATCTTGATATGTGAGAGAAAAAGACCTTTATAATTGTCTGAAAACCAGTAGCTTGGAGCTACCTCACCTAGTGCAAGAGATCATGGGTAACAAAATGAGTGATACCATGGGGACCAAGTTGACCCAGGTCGGAACCCAGGTTGGAGAGTACATTGAAAAGAAGATTAAAAAGAATGAAGGTAATTTTAGTCTGGCATGGAGTGAATGAAAAGTTTGAATGAATGAATGAATGAATGGGATGAATATATTTCATCAAAATAAAAAAATCTTGGTAAATGGAGTGAATGAATAAATGAAAAGATGAATGTATTTGATAAAAAAAAGAAATATAAGTAAATGGAGTGAGTGAATGAAAGATTGAAAGAAGGAATGAATGATTACATTTCATTAAATTAACAAAAATCTTGGTAAATGGAGTGAGTAAATGAAAGAATGAATGAAAGGATTGAATATTGTTATTTGATAAAAAATCAGCCAATTTATAATATATGTCATATAGTGAATGAAAAATGGATGAATTAATGATACAATGAATGATGGTAATTATAATCTGGCACAGAGTCAATGAATGAAGGAAAATAATATGAATGAATGATCATTAAATTTCCTTTGACACAGAGTGAAAGAAAAAAAAAGAATGAGAAATAGATAAATGAAATATATTCTCAAAAGAATATTAAAAAGTGTTTTGGGAAAGTAGCATCATGGGAAGGTTTTAAAATGAAATGCAACTGATTAATATTCTAGAGAGATATAACTTGTAGTACGGTACATCAAATATGGTAAAAATATTCTACCTCCCTCCCTAGAGAGTTTATTTATTGACTTTTCTTCTAGTAATTGGGTAATGGATGACTGTTTGGTACGAAGTTTACCGCCGTTTTACAATTTTATTCTCTTGGGCGCGGAAACCTTGGATACCATCCAAACAATTGTCAAAATTGAATATATTTAATATAACAGGTCTGGACTCCATGACGCTTGAGCTTGGCGTATAATTTGAATTATATCTACTTCACATATCTCATTTTTTGGCTAATGGTTCGAACAAAACTAACCAGAAGAACGTGTTCCTCAGAATAAGTAGATTTTTTTCCAATGTCTGGTTACTAGGATAAAGAAATGTTATTATACCTTTGTCCATGACTTTTTTTACCAGTCTTAAATAATGAGCAGGATATACTGTCTAGTTTTTACCTAGTCAATTATAGAAATATCGTATGATCTGTCACATTTTATACATTAAGTTTCTTTATTCCATTTTACTTAATCTTATTGTATGAAAGGTTACATAAAGGTTAATTCTGTTGCTATCAGTGATCTTGTCATAAAACAACATTCACCTTAAAGGGACTGGTGCTCCATTTTTTTTGTCTCAAAAATGGGAATTATTTAGCTTAGCCAATCAGTAATAGTGTTCACAGCTCACCGTCGAAATTTTAACCTTCAAATTCTTATGTGGCCAGAGTTATCCATGTTTGAATGTTAAAATGACGACTCGTCAATTTAAGATACTCTGATAGCAAAGACATATATAGAGATAGTGAAGGAATTATGGGATTTTCGTACATTTCTAGTACTTCTGAAGACTATCTATTTACATATTTTCAAGACTCAAATGAACACCTCAAAATATATCGCCTGTGTCCCTTTAATTTTCGATCAATAGTAGCAGGGTGGATGTACAAATTTTAAATTACAGCTAGTTTGGAATTAAGCATTAAGATTCATATATTTAACTGTATTAATTTATTGAAATCCTCACTTTACTAAAGAATAGAATTTCTTTAAGTTTTTGGATACAATTATTTGAAGGCCTGATCTATTCAATGAAAGAATCCATGTTTCTTAAAAAGAAAACAAAAAATTTGAACTCACAACAAAATATCAATAGGCTGGCATAAAATTCAGCTCTTTTTTTTTTTAATTGTGCACAAACCGATTCCAGTTTTTCCATGTTCTTAATGAATATAGGTGCCTCGGTACGAGCTACATCAGCTGGTAAAGTAACTCTAGGGATATTTGACCATTGTGAATGGAAACTTGCACCAAAAATTTTCACTAGACAGTGCCCATAAAGACAAGTTGTTTAACTGTTATTTGTAGAGAGAGTGATAAGATTCTTGTCATTGTGGTCAGCATGTATTAGAAACTGATAGATGTTAATTACTAGATTCCTGATAATGATAGCACTTAGCTCTACATCAATCATTTCATTGATATTCTGCTTTCTGCCACATGAGCCTGAAATTTCCTGATGATATGGAACTTCTTGTCTTTTAATATCCGTTTAAGGGATATAATCATTGGCACTGCAGATCGTGGACCAACATTTGATGTCCTTTGATTGACTTTTATGTTCCATCATCTTTGCTTATGACATTTGGTTAAAAATTTTCAGGTTTATTTTTTTCATCTTCATTTGCCATAAGTGGAATTTCATTGTCACACTAAATAAAGTGTTTGACATCGATATTGCAAAGGGCCTTATATGATATAAGTTTTTGTGATAGTGATATATCAAATGATTCGTTTTAGTGGAACTGTAGAAACCACAGACGTCTAATTGAAAATTGAAGTAGTGCAAATTGATGCTATCAGTGTCCTTGATACATATAAAAAGTTTAGAAAAAATTCTTTACAATCCCTTTAAGAATGATTTTTATAATTAAAAGTACTAAGAGCTTGATCACCCGAAAAAAAAAATGGATGGTCATATCCCTTTAATTACATTTTTTTTTGTACTGATGTAGAAGAGATGTTTTTACGTTAATGTCAGTTTTAAGTTATATGACATTCCACAGACAACAGAACTAGTAATTACATTAGGAATGATAAAAAAATTATCAGAAATTACCGTTCCTGGAAGTGTATAGAGTCAACTAAATTTGTACTCAATTATTGTATTCCATACCCTTTTCAAATGAAGAAATTGGTTTTTAGCTTAGAAATGACTATCGATTGTCAAAAACTAATTTACTATTTCTGGAAACTTTAATTTTTGGAATTTGTCTTGATCCTGTAATTTGTAGGAAGAACATACCATCCAAAGTTGGCATTGTTACTAATACGATTCCTGGAGCTCTGTTTCTTTTCAATGTCCTGTGTGTCTGCTTCAGTGATTTAAGACCTAATCTGGAAGTCTGTGGGTTTGGCATTTCATCAAAGTGATATAATTCATTCCATAAGTCAACCAAATCCATTTTTTAATGCGAGACTTTTTGTCAGGTTGTAAAAACAAAGCAAGTTGATGTCTGAAAAGCTAATGTTTTGATAGAGAATAGGATAATAAGTATTGTGTTAGTGAAAAGAGGACCCTTTGTTTAATATGTCTGGTAAGTGAATCATTTTTATAAATGCTTGAAACAGACAGATATTTTTCAGTATTTGAAGGACAAAGGAGAGGTGAAAGAAACTGGTACTCTTTTCAGTACTTTCTGTCCCCTGATTAAGCAAATGAAGACAGACAATGCTATGCTTACTGCAGAAGCTTATTAAAGTTAAGTTAGTACCATTTGGGTTACTGTCAAGGGATCTGTAATGTGTTACGATTGATTGTTACTAGAGTTATGATCTTCTAAATTATAATGGTGCAGGACAGTCTTGGTCGCTGGTTTTTGTCGCTGACTTGAATTTTGAATAAAATCTCAATTGTTCCTGCGCTTCCTTGACAAGATTATCACATTGTCACCGGTTTAATATTTGTCACCAATTGTTGTATCGGTCGCAAGACAGAGCATTGTCATCCAATCACATTCATTTTCTGCACGTGATTATCGACAGAGTGGAAAACGACCAATAGGAGGTTTTTGTCTCGTGTGCCTGCAGCTTGTTGGCAAAACTCATGACAAGACTCAATCGGTGACAAAAATCGCGACTAAGACCATTTGTGTGCCCGCACCATGAATTCTTCTGTTCTGGACAGATAGTGCCTATGCCAATTATAATATGGAAATAACAGTATTTTGTTGTTATATTCCTTACAGCTCAATGAGATGGCAGAGATCTTGCAAAAAGCTTTTGAATTAACAACAACTATTTCCAAATCAATAAAGTCATCATATTGCATAATTACTGGTGTCCATATCAATTTCAGATCAAGAGTTCTAAGCTATCTTCAGTCCAATTAGATTTACTAAAAGTTATTTTAGTCCTTGGCTGGAGGGTGGTAGTAATAATGTGTCAAATAGTAGGACCATTATCTTCTAAATGATTTATAATGGTACCGATACTAAGTGTTCTATCAACTTGACCAAGCTTAATTTACCCCACACAGTACCTTCTGATAGTGACAAGATGGCCGTTCATAAAGTCTAATGGAGGTTAATAATGGAAGATGTCAAGTTTGTACTGTTCTCAGACCACTTTATTTTCTTTGATTTATCTCCTCAACCCTACCCTCGTATTGATCATGGTTAATGCAAGTTTTGTCTCAAGCACCACTAGATACATTTCACTATTGAATATTGAACTCATTTTTAACATTTTTAAAGATATTTTATGTCTAAACTTTGAAATGAGAAAAGGATGAACAAGGAAAAATATCTGAATAGACTTAAAATAATAATTAATTATATATATAGCTGATATACCATGAAAGTTGCTACCTTTATTTTAAAGATGGGTTTTCTTATTTTTTAATGTCAAATAAAGCAAATTATTTGAATAATTGGTGTTTCTAATGAATTATCATGTATTCTTTATCATATCATTATGTTCTTATTGCATATAATTAAGAGTTTTAACCAATCATAAATGTCCATGTTTGTACAGTCTGGATAAACAAAAAAGAAGACTTTTTGACCTTTCTTGATCGATTACTAATTGGAATTCTGCTGGTAAATCTAGCTAATTATGAATTAATTATGGACAAACTATTTTTTTTTCAAGTCATTAGAACACGTCTACATTCTATTCATATAAGTATTATCATCTTTATCTTCATAAATGAAAATAAGGGAACCCATCTCTAATGGTTGTTTGTGAAACAGAAATAAGAAAATTTCAGCTCAGAATATCAGCTCTTCAGCAATTTCAAATTTAAAGTCATTAAATCAAGTAAGGATCGAAGGTCTTCTCTTTCTTCATCCTTTTAAAGTTTGCAGGACGACGGCAATGTAAAAAATTGTGGATAAAAGCCGTGTTTAAACTGCCTAAAACTTTGTGCCGAGTCCTGTGTTATTTCTGTTTGTCTCTTTTTTGCAAAAAATGAACTACGACTTCAAAATCATTGCTTTGTTTATGGTGGGTGCCATTTGAATGTCTGTATTTTTATTAATCCACTACCTGGAATGGACAGCAGCATGATATGTACATGATGACACACCTTGCTGGACCATTGTCAACAGTGCTGGTGGAGGCTGGGTCCGAACCAAGTACAGCCAATTTTTAAGGCAATGTAAATGCAGTTAATGAAACTCAGGAGTGTTAAACTATGAAATTTTGTTGTGTTATTGAATGAGATATCTGTAAAGATTGTTAAAAAATAATTCTGTATTGGTATGATGTACATAATTTGATTATGGTTTCTGGTAAAATTTCCAGTTTGAACATCAGTGACGTTCTATAGCTTGTACCTTTAACAACTAGTTTTATCTCGAACAAGCCAAGTAATAACATTGATTTTCGTGTCTCGAATTAACTTTAATTCTATTCTACAGTGTCCTAAACCTAATTTAAACACCATCTATATCAATAGAAGCTGAAACTTTTAAAATTAGGAGGAAGACAAGACCAGTCTTAGAAAAACTTAACCATTAGCCAGTACAGCTTGGGCAAATAAAATTAACAAATACATCCAGAAACAGTTAGGGTGATCTAGACTAAAGAGATATTAGTTCCTTGAACTTCAGGGTGATGAACATTATTCCCATGTTGCGTTAGTTTTGGTATAGAATAAACGAAATTTTAAATAGTCAGAAGGAAACAAAATCTGGAAATGGTTATTCTGTATGGCATGATAAGGGTTAATGGAAAAAGTAAGCTCTCGATGTCTTTGCATTGGGTTGCAGTAAACGTCTGGTGTGGTTGACTTAAGGTGCAACCAGTCTTGGTCAGAGATTTTTGTCGATGACTAAAGTCTTATCAAGAGTTTACTGACTGGCACGGGCACACAAGGAGACAAAAATCTCCAGGTAGTCTTTTTCCACCATGTCCATAATTACTTGCGGACCATGCAATTGATAAGGAAATGAATCTGATTGGATTATGACAGTCTGTCCTGCAGACAATAAAATGTCGGAGACAATAAAATTATAAAGGCACATGCGAAATTTTACTCAAGACTCGAATCAGCGACAAAAATCCCCGACCAAGACCACTCTTGTGTCTGCACCTTTATAGAGATTAAATATAAAAAATTCTATCACATGATAAGACAAAGATAATATGCTGATAACATGACATTCAATCAAATTATGACACAAATGTCACATGAAATGCCATTAGTATTTTCCCTATAGCCTACAGCAGGTCATTACATCATTTGTTGATAGACTACAGAAAAGTGGGTCTTTAGATGTCCTTAGGAGAATGAATATCATTTAGTTCTTATTTGGTTTAATTTTCCCTCATTGCACATGGAAAGGCATTACTTGATCCCCATTTTAATTCAAACTTTTGCATAGAGTAAGATTAGATGACTTGGTTCCACTCTGCAAAGCATTGCATCTTGCATACAACAAGAAGCGAATATAACTCAATTTCATTTATGCAATTACATATATTTTCATTCATTTAAAATGTGGTTAAGATAACTGTTTCAATTGTAATTGAATTATATGTTAAACTTATTACATTTAAAAGAACTTGGTGAATAGTTGTTGTTATCTTAAAGAGGTTGAAGTGACCCATGTTTAAAATTCCAAACCATTACATAATTGTTTTGACAACTTGGTGCCATTTTCCCTCATTGCACATTGCATAGCATGAATCGATATGAAAAAAGATATGAAGAGTAGATTTTTTTAAATTTTGTTTCAGTTGCATAGTGTCCCTCATTGATTACTGCATAGTATAACTTAATAGGTTAAACAAAGATTAAGAAAAGCAGGATTTTTAATTGTATTTTATTTTCATAGTGTCCCTCATTGCAAACTGCTCACAGTATTACTAAATGGCTAAAAAAAAATGTTAAAATTAATGTTTTATATTTGCATAATGTACCTTATTTCATACTGTATATTATTACTAAATGGCCAAATAGAAGTATAAAATTATAAGGATATCAAATGTATTATATTTGCATAGTTTACCTCATTGAACACTGCATAGAATTACTTAATGTGTAAACAAATCTGAAAAAATAAGGATATCATATGTCATAATCTACCTCATTACATGGTGGCTTAATAAAATTTGAAAGTGGTTGAATGACCCAGGTTTAAAATTCCAAACCATTACATTATATAGATATTTACATTTCAGATTAGTCTGTAAGAATTTTTTCTTTGAATTTAATTTCCTATTCCATTGTAAATTCTGGAACTTGTATTCTAAAGTTACTGTAAAACATGTCTAGTTAACATTATTTCACTGTATCTTTTACCAATGATCACTGTTTTTACAGATATTAGAATAAATTTTGTGATATTACATTAAAGGAAGGAGATTTAATTTCTTAATGCATCAAAATAGCTATTATATACTGAGTATAAGGGAAATAATATGAAATTTAAATAATTTCCAGACTATTTTTTAAGAAAATTAGGGTATTAGCGATATAGAATCTTTTACATTTTTGGCAAGTTGACAAACCCAGTTTGATAATGATATAAGGTGTTCTTGAAGAATGAGGATACCAAACCATGGCATCAACAGTATGTAGCACAATTGAGTTCAACCTTGATAATAGTTTTTCAAACTCTTGAGAACAGTGTGATTTGTTTGAAAGGAGTTAATGGCCACAAATTTTCAAAGAGACATTTTCCATCATAATTGACCCCATTTACATTAACATAGCTTGATCCACTGGAGCCAGAGACTTTTATAGTATCAGATGAAGGTATTTTCTTATTAATGGATTCAATCCAATATGTGAGGAGGTCCCTTGTGTAGAGGAAAGTGCTGGGTATCACCAAGATACGATACGTATCAGTATACAAGGGTTGGATACAATCTGTATTGCGATGTGGGTTAATCTGATAAGATTTAACACTTTCTCTTCAAAGTTTCAATACGTATTAATTTACAACTTTATAACTGTGATATTTGGTAATATAGCTCATTGGAGTGGTTAACGTCCACTGCCTTATTGTCTTCAAAATAATTTTCAATAATTTCAGTCAAAGTCAGTGAGGAAAATTTGTGACTCCATTCACCAATCATATAAAAATTACCACATTTAAAGAATGAAAGGTATTGCCAATTATTGATACATGACATCGCGATACGATACGTGTATCTAGACATGTTGTATTGCAATACATCGATTCACTGATATTGAACACCATTTTGACTGTAAGGTAGTTAAATACCTGAAGAGGTATTAATATGGCAATATTAAGCAATGCTAAGCTCTAGACTTCTTCAAGAGGATTGGCATTTACATCTGCCCTGGGAATATCATGGAAATAGCCAATTTCAATAGCACCAGTTCATTTCTAATAAAGTTCACTATTTTCTTAATCAAATTTGGTTTATCTAAATTAATTTCTCAGTTAAAAACAGTTCTGTGAGATGGAGTTAAAATATACAGATAACTAAATACATTTGATCTATTTTTAATGTCCATATCGACTTGAATCTAATATTCATTCCATTGCCAATCGATTTACTGGTGAAATATTGAAATGTACCAAGTATTCCCTCTGAAACCCTTTTAGCAAATTACATATAATTAATAGCTAGACTAAATTCACTATTCAAGTTCTATTCACATTGGCAAAAACTAAATGGAATGTATTGTAGTTCCAACTACACTGGTCGAAACTCTATGGAATGTATTGTAGTTCCAACTACACTGGTTGAAATTCAATGGACTGAACTTGATATTGTATTTCAACTCACACGGGCAGAAATTTGTGAACTGAATTTGGTAGTTCCAATCAAACTGGCCAAAACTCGATGGCAAAAAAATGCATTGGACAAATTTGTTGTCAAATGCTAGAAAATATTTTTAGGATAAAAATGAAATTGCCTCAAATGTTTCAATCATACTTGAAAGAAGTTAAATGAACTATGCATTTGTTATGTGGGACTTCACCTTGAATCCTGCTCTAATTACTTGCATAAGAAATCACTAAGCACTAATATTGCTTGATTTAAGCTCTAAAATGACTAAATTCAGACATGTTTTTCTTCCGTTTTAAAGCACAATTCCAATTTTCGTCTTGTCCGATTCTGATTTTTTGTTAAACTTTCTGTTTTGGTCGTATCCGTTTTTATGCGTCCGCTCAAACTCTCGTACAGAGTTGTCTTTTCTTCCTGCAAGGAAAGACAACTCTGTATGATAGATTGTTTCCGGTTTGATATTCTACTTCAAGTTGTAAAAAGCGATATGATTGGTGGAAACATTCCTATCTCCCAATGAAAGACCGGATTACATAGCGGTATTTAATATCACTTTCGCTTTCAACAGCAGCATGGCTTCCAATGTTGTTGAACGCGATTGTGACACAAAATTATTAGATAACGGTTTGAAGAATGTTTGGAAATGGAAATGGCTGCAGAAGAAAGTTGACAAAGAACTTGTTGGTCGATTTATCAGGAAAATTAACAGAAAACGAGTTGCACATTGTAACTTGTATAGAAAGTACATAAATTTTGCGAGGTGCCTTGACATTCAAATTTTCCGTTTTTATTTTTAATAGCCAGAATCATGTCTGCTAAATTACTTATACTTTGATTTTTGATATAATGTGATGTCTAATACTGATAAAATAGATTTCCATCATTCCTATTACTTTATCGTGAATTGAACTTTAGCGTAAAATAATTTTAAAGAAAAACTTATAATGGATAAATAAATAATGAATTTTTTAGAAATTATACAGCACCAAAGTAAGAACGTATTAAGCATATTAATGGATGAAATTTTATCAGTGAATGGCGTAAATGATAATGGAAAAATAATTTAGACTTGCATCAGCTCATTCGGTGCATTTATCTCTAGAAGATTTCTATTGGAAATGCCTGGAAGCAGCTTCCTTCATCTTTATAATTGGATGTTTCTGTTATTTTCTTCTAGAAAACACTGAGTTAATTATTTGTTCTGAAACTTGCTAAGATTGTGAAAATATTGTTTCAGTCAACTGGTATTTCATTCAGATGAAATTGCTAATCAAGATTTTTTTTTTTTCTGTGGGTGATTCTACTTGCCATCCATGATCTGACAAAATTGTTTCGTATAATATCTTGTTCTGTGTCATTTATATTTCAACCAATGAAATGCTATGATCAATGAAAGATTGTTTAACCAATTTTAACAGTGTTTTTTGATTGGTTAGCATAAATTATTACAATATAGATGCCTTTAAATCAAAACACCACAGAATAAGAATGTAAAGAAGTATCTTGTTAGATCATGGGTGACTATTATATCTTATAATTTCATTTTGGCATATTCTGGAAGTTTCTGCTAATTTTTGACAGATAACAGAATAAATTGAATGATTAATTAATTCAACTCAATATATCTGAATTTGCTGGATCTGTCATTATTTTTATAAAATATGTCTTAGTTAATTTTGAAACCAATGCTGTCATTGATGAATATCAATTGAAAGGAGATGCTGGTAGAAAGTTAATAAGGTGATTGGATTGAGGATGAGTTGATATAACACACTGACCAGTGCTGACCGCTAGGCTGACCATTGATTGACCAATAAATCATTATAGATCTTAACCTAATCTCAGTCTTGCACTTGATTAATTTTCCTTTCTCCTCTTTCCTAGCCTATCAATAACCTTGTCTCCTGGTAGTAATTTGAAAAGGAACTTGATATTTGGAATTGTCTGTTTTCAGGATAAAATGGTACCAGTACCATTTATTATCAAACAGTTCCAATATTCTGCCAGTGGAACTTAAATTCCTTTTGGGGATACTAATGAAAACATTTTTGGGGAAAAGCAGACCCTGCAGAAATAAAAAAAAAATGGCCTTGCCCATAGGTTGCAATATTAAAAACTAAAATACACTGTGAAATTCATTGCCGTGTGGATATATTTTTGGAGTCATGTTATTTGATTCTTGAAATTTAAAAATGGATTCAAAGTTGGTAAACCTTGATGCCAAATGGCTTCAGGTGGTCTGGAGAAGGGACTCTTTCCTTCTTCATTGGCATGACATCCACCCTCCGTAATACTGAGCTAAAACATATTTAACTTTGACTGAAACACTATGTGTAGCGATGAATATCATTGGTTAAAAAGTTGTATTAAATAGACAATTTCTTTTAAACTGTAAACCATCAAGGGATTGTCAAATAGCACATTCTGTACAACATCAACTTAGCTGTAATAAAACAAATGACTTCCTTGGGATTTTACATTTAGATTAATTCAGAATGTTTTTATTAATAATGTACAGATGCTGTAGGGCCATTTGATAAATTTTAAATTATTCATTTTATCTAGTTATTTCATGCTTAAAATTGACCAATGGTAGGACTGTATTTATACCAGTGCTATGTTTGTCCAAAAGTGTTATTAGTTGTGTTTCTCAAAAAATCTTCAAATGTTGCGAGCTTCAAAGGATAAAGTTGTCCAATTATTTGCTTTACCTGCTTAAAGAGCTCAAATTATGTTACCAGCATCGACAATATCCGAAACTAACCTCTGTACATCTATTTAAGCCTCTCTTAGCTAGTAGATGATATATTAAAGGGGAAGAAGCGCCATTTTAAGGGGTTGATTTGGGTCTTGAATATATGTAAATACTCTCGAAGTACTAGAAATGTACAAAAATCGCACCACTATTTCGTAATTTTTACATTGAAACGCAGATAATTCTGGACACACATGGATTTGAAGACTCAAATTTCGATGGTGAGCTGTGACCAGTATTACTCATTAGCTCGGCTAAAAAATTCTAGTTTCTGAGACTCAAGTATGATTGGTGAAAAAAAAATAGTGCATCTGTCCCTTTAAGATGACTAAATTGCTTTCATTTGTAATGTTTTCATTCCTGAGAAATTTTTTTTTTTTTTCAACACCCATCTTCAGTGTGTCACATCAGTTTCCAGAGCAGTACTAAAGTAGAACATATACAAAAAGTCCATAGAGAGTGCGTTAATACCACATGTACTCTCCATTTCATGAATAATTTTCCAGCTAAATGTGAGGTTAAAGATAGCCGTCAGCCATCTAGTATCCTATTTAATGTGATAAGCTTATTTCAGTTGACCTTTAGCATCAAAGTGAGTCTTTGCTCCATCTCTTTATCCATCTTGGTGTCTGTGTGTTCATCATAAGTGTTCTATAGCACTCTTTCGTAAACTAACTGATGAAACATTTTGCCTGCAGGACCTTACTACCTAATCAGTTAACTCATGACAATTCCAACTACTAGCTGGTACTTATAGGATCTTACCAAGATAATTGTTGCCTTTTATTCATTGACTTCTGTATCCACGCTATGAGAACATGACCGTCTGGTTGATTTATCCTGGCAACAATTGGTTTAGTTGATAAATGAGTATGGTTGGTTATTGTATGCTGGGGACGCAGGAGTGATCACTAGTTATACTGGTTTGAAAAGAGATTAAGGGTTGGACTTCAGAGCAAAGTAAGCGATTGTAATTCATTGGAAATTGTCGCAAAACTTTGTTGGTGTCATCTCAAGCTGAAGACAATTTGGAAGATGTCGTTAATTCTAAATACTGGTACTTTTAAACCAAGTAATTTCATTAGCTTGTGATAGTCTTAACTGAGAAACAAAATAATAACCAAGAAACGTTTATGAGAATTTTTTATCAGGATTACAGAAAGTAAATCAAATCAATTTTTTACAGTCTAATTGGTAAAGCCTCTTTAAAGCTACGACAGAAAGAAGGATTTAATCAGGATTTTTTACGTTGAGACTTATCCAGCATGCAATGTAAAAGCTGTATTGTCACATGACCATACGTAAAAAACGCGGGCAATAAAACTGACATCATCATTAGCAAGAGTTTTGATATCGACCTAATAAAAAACTCTTTAATACCCTAGAGATTAGATACAGTTTTAACACGATAGTTTATTGACGTTTCTACCAACTACACGGAGATAAATCTCACTGTTTTTTTTTACGAACGTGACAGAGAGGTGTTGAGAAACAATAAACTTTGTAATCCAAAATATGTAGTTCGTTCTGACTCGTGCTATTTGCAGAGAAATTTATAGAAACTGAATCCTTTTGCTGTGTATGTATGCAATTACTGAAAAAAGTTCCTTGAAATATTTTTCATGATAACAATTATCTTAACTGGATTATGGTGAACTTAATTGAGACTTACTTAGTCTTTGGGAGGAAAATTTGAAAAACTATATCCATTTTTTAAATGTATGCAATTACTGGAGAAGTTCCTTAAAGATGGGTTTCCTTGTTTTTTAGTGTCAAATTAAGCAAACTATTTGATTATTGGTGTTTCTAATGAATTATCATGTATTCTTAATCATATCATTATGTTCTTATTGCATAAGATAAATCTTGTAATATAAGTTTTAACCAATCATAAATGTGCATGTTAGTACAGTCTTGATGGACAAAAAAGACTTTTTGACCTTTCTGGATAGGTCACACATTGGAATTCTGCTGATAATTCTCATCTAATTTAGCTAATTATGAATTAATTATAGACATGTGAGACAAACTGGTATTTTTCCAAGTTATTCGAACACCTCTACTTTCTATTCATATAAGTATTAGCATTTTCATTTTCATAAATGAAAATAAGGGAACCCATCTTTAAATAGTTTTCATGTATTGGCCAATATATAGCTCCTGTGTAGATATTAAAAATTTGACCACTGCTTTAAACTAAGGTAGATCTGTTTTCGTGTATCAGAAATTTTATCCCTCCAAGGATTCATTCTATAAAAGTCATAAATAATTTATGTCTTGGAATTTTTTCTTGTCATTAATGTTCTTAACACGGAAGTCATTAGGTAGATTTATTTCTTTTTCAAATTAATCTGGCAGGGATGTTGATTAGGTCCTTTTTGCCAGCCATGTCCAGCTGTGCATTAATAAAGTTATTTTAGAGAATACTTAGCTCAAATTATTTCTTAAAGTCTCTTTTACTTTTCTACCAGTTAAGTGAGTGGTAGGTCTTAAGACCAGTGCTACTATCTTGGCAAAATTGTCTTCACTACGTCATGACACAGTCTTTACTAGCCCACATGATTTTTGATAAAAAAAAGTATGTTATGCAATAAGGGAAGGGAAAAAGCAGCCATATTAGAATATGATATCAGACAATTTCACTATAATAAGCAGGTAATTGCCTGAACTTTGATTTCAAACTGGACAAATGAGTGAGACTATAATACGTTGTGTCCAGCACACGACTGGTAATGGTCAGAGATTTTTAACGGTGATTAGAGTCTTGAGTAAAGATTACCATGTCCCCGACAGGATTTATAATATCAAACAAGTTTGATAATTGTCTCCGATAGTTTTATCACCTGTATGACAGACATCATCCAATCAGATACATTTTCCTATCAATTACGTGTGAAGCAAGGTAGAAAATGACCGATCAGAGATTTTTGTGTCATGTGCCCAAAATCTCCAACCAAGACCACTTATTGCACACACCTTTATAAAACAGGAATTATAAGATCTCTGTTTTGCTTGGTAGAAGATCTTTAACCCCAAATAGCTTAATAAGGCACAGAATACCTTTTCATAATCTTCCATTTAATACAAAAAAATCCATAATAATTATCTAAAGATTATTTATAATAAATTTCTGATGATTTAAAGGAATACTACCTCTTAGGATGTCCAAAAACTTGAAATATTTAAATTTGGTTTAAATGAGTCTTTGTTCATCAATTGACCTATCTGGTGTCATAACATTACAACAGAATCGCAGTAAATCCAACTAATTCTTGAAACCAAGTAATTTTGATATAGATATTTACTATAATGGATATATCGTCTTATAGAGATTCTATTCTTTAGTCAAGCAAGTTCAACTGATGAATATATATACTTATTAACCCAGTTTGAAATTTTTTATACATTCTACGAGGTAGAATCCCTTTAAGTAAATGTTTGATTCAAACTAAGATCTGGTGGATTAAAGTAAAAAATGAAACCATCAGTTGAAAGATGTGGAGGAATCTCAAGCTACGTGTTTCTAGTAGAGCTACAAGATAAACTCACAACTGAGAAATCAATATTCAAACATGTCAGATTTCAATGTACTTAATTCCTGTAGGTTAAGCTTTTAAACCACTGTTTCTAGTGGATTGGGCAAAACAATGGAGATCGTAAGAGACTTGTAGAAGACTAAGTAAAAATAAACTCAAGTTCTAGACATCAAATTTGATAAAGAATCAAATTAAAGAGATTTTTTGGACGTAATCCAAACCTTCGAGGCTTGTAAACCATGATCAATTTTATCAGTAGTCAAAAGTCACGAACTCTGCATCTTTTCGTTTCTGAGTTTTTTTGCTTCTCAAACTTTGGAAACTTTTTTTTTCAAGACCGCCTGGAAATATCATTGTCATGCAGAGGGGTTTCAAAAGGCTTGCTAGGAAATTTGGAAAATTCTCACATTGGTCAAAATAATAACTTTGGATTTTTAAACCTGGTTTCCGTCTGTTCAGAAAGATTGACATGGAAAAGAGCATTGATTCATGCAGGCGCTACACCAATACATCATGTGCTTCAGCCTGTGTATTTGGAGGATCCATACAAAAGTCAATAAATGTAAAAATAGGGTTAATGCTGTCTCTCGGGAAAGATAACTTCAACCTCTGTGTGACATTGCAAAACTTCATTGATCCAAATAAGACCAGAAGAAGAGTAGGTTCTGGAAAATTTCCTTTATTGTACACTGCATCCATCTTCACAGTTAAAGGACATAAGGTTGCATTCATTTCATTAAATTGATGCTCATTGAAAATTCCACTTCTTGCCATGTGCACAAAAAATAACACATGGGTTGTTTTTATCAATGGTAAGGTTGTTGAAGCAGAGGCGTATTCATTAGATAATTATTTCTGCCCTTAATAAACTCTTACAGAAGAGAAATTGATATCTTGTATTGTGGGAAATAAAAGGAAATGTTCTCACTTGAATGGTCAAGATCTAAATGCTTGCACAGTTGAATTATATTGTTTAGCTTTATAGATTGTCGTTTTTATAAAACATTTATGGCGTCTTTCCTACAAGTTTGTTTTATTGTTTCTATGTTAGTGTTCATGTTTTAAGGAAATGACAGAACGACTGAACTTGTTTCAACCTGAAGTTACAAGATCTACGGTGTTTTTGATTTTATAACCTAGATATTCAGGAATAAACAGAAAGTTTCATAATTACAAAATAAAAATCTAACTTATTTTATTTTTTTTTGGGGTTTTCATGTCAAATATTTTGATCTTGTATTACATATTTAGAGGGCGGGGCATTGGGACATGGGCCTCAGATACTTTCTAGATACGGCATTGCTTTTACACATAAGCTAGATGGCCTGATAAGGTCATTATATCCGAAACATGTCAGCAGCAGAGATGAGCTTTTATCAACTAAATCAGAGTATTGTTGATTTGGACAGTACTTATATTTTGGAATGATCTTTTGAACATGTTGCAGACTTGTTGGTTTTTCAAAGAAGTCAGTTTATAAGGGCGTTTGACACTGAATATGATGTAGCACCTGTTTCTGATTACTATACAAGTAGGACGTAAAATTCCATTCATTTCATTTCATTTCTGATTACTATACACATGTCCATCAGAGCATAATAATCATTAGGTTGCATACAGATGCCCTTGTGACAGTTGCTACAAGCTTCCCATGACTGGGGATACAAATAGTGGACAAAAGGAAGTAGCAACTGTTGTTGATTACTATACACTTGTCCATCAGAGCATAATAATGATTACAGACGCCCTCGTGAATATGTTTCTACATGAACAAAGACCAGATTTAAATCAAAATTCATAATCAATAAACAGACAATTCAGTCATCTCCTATTGATTATTGATTCTAATATATATAATGAGAAATTTCCAATATCCTGAATCTGTGCCTCAACATGTTTATGTTGTTAAATCTCTATTATTTTTATTAGTTGGTGATAAATGGTATTTCCAATAATACTGTACTGGTATATACTCATGGTATTGTAGCGAATACCATAGTCTTTTATAGTAGCTGTTAAACCTAGAAATAGTGAAAACAAAACAAAAATCTAGAAATAGGTAAAACAAAGCCTAGAATATACCATATTATACAAAACCTAGAAATAGGTAAAACAAAACTTCAGTTGAAGAAAAGTTTTAACAAAACCTGGAAATAGGTGAAACAAAAGTTGGAAATAGTTCAAACAAAACCTGGAAATAGTTAAAACAAAACCTGGAAATAGGTTAAACAATAGTTGGAAATAGTTTAAACAAAAGTTGGAAATATTTAAAACAAAACTTGGAAATAGGTTAAACAAAACTTGGAAATAGTTTAAACAAAACTTGGAAATATTTAAAACAAAACTTGGAAATAGTTAAAACAAAACCTGGAAATAGGTTAAACAAAAGTTGGAAATAGTTAAAACAAAACTTGGAAATAGGTTAAACAAAACTTGGAAATAGTTTTAACAAAACCTGGAAATAGGTTAAACAAAACATGGAAATAGGTAAAACAAAGCCACGGAAATACAAAATAAAAAAAGTTCTTAAACAAAACCTATAAATGGGTTAAACAAAAGTTTACCCTACTAAGAAAATTTGAACAAAAACTTAAGCTGAGATTATACAATTTTAACACTTATAATCTGAAGTGGATTGACAACTATTTTTAATTCAGATTGTCCATAGAAAGTTGAGTTGTTTAAGTGAGTAAATATACTTGGTTTATTGATTGTAATTTGTTCCTTTTATTTCCTGCCCGTCTAGGGAGATGAAATTTTTCCGGTGACAATAATCAATACAAAAAGTTCTTTCTTCATCTTTTTGTCAAGCGACATCCAATTAAATTCTTATTATGAGAGCTCTGTCAATACACTGCTATTGAATTCATTCTCCACTGTTATGATTACTGTGATGTGTGTCTCTAATGTAGCCAGCCATGTTCACCAGAAGATTTAGAAGCTGCAATGGCTAAGTCAGACACTTGCTTGCTAACCTGAAGGTCTAGGATTCGTCCTGGCATAGGTGGAAATAAGACCTTAATCTTTCCAGTTTTCCCGTGTCAGTGATGGCCACGTATTCTCGAAACAAGCTTAGCTCTATGATGTCCTAGAATCAACGTTAGAAGATAAGAACCTAGGACATCCTAACATCATTTCGAGAATATGTGGCCAGGTTGTTTGGGTAGAACAATAAACCAAGGCCTCATGTGCGACAGACTTTGCGCTGTAAAGACCCCTCAACAGTTGGAAATCAAAAAAAGGCTTATTCCACTGTCCTGGCAAAATTACCTTCATTGCACACTGCATGGTGTCTTCATTAGCCCAATTAAGTGTATAAGAATAGGAGTCCATTCATTTAATTTTACCAGAAGATTTGATGTAAATCTTCATCAATTTTGGAAAGTCTATTCTAAGGGCATGGAGAAGACCTGCGTGTATTTTTTTAGTGCATTGTTTTAGTGCATTTGTTTTGCTTTGTAAAAGTTAATAGACATTTAATGCTCCTTTCCCCTATGTTGCTAAATTCGGGTCTGAGGGACTGAATGGGATGATTCAGCAATACACTGGTTGCAGGTTTAGCATGACGAAAATTTACCATCAATAATAAGGAGTTTTGACATTGAACCTGCTATGCTGACATTTTTGTTTTTTTTTAGCCAATCAACAGATCTAAAGTCATTTCAGGTCAAATTATTTCAAATATTTATTTATTCCCGTCAAATCTCTTAAGGTAATTATGGGGTGTGAACACGTCCAAACTAATCCCCTAATGACGTCTGGCAACCCGAACTCTCTAGATTAAAAAAACACAAAAGTTTGATTGTATTTGAACATTTCATCAAGAATTACATTAGTCTGATGTTTATTGATTTTTAAAAAGAAAAATGTCAAGATTTGATAACCAGTTTCTTTATTTCATTGGTCTCACAGTCTGAACCTTAAATTGAGAAAATATGTTTTTAACTTATATATTTGAAATTTTAAAAGAATAAAAGGAAACCGTATTTTCTCCACGATAATAGGTCTCATTCCACAATGCCACGTGAAATTCTACATTAAAAAAAGCCATACTTACTAAAAAATTGATCGTTATATTTTTTAGAATGCCCAACCTTGACACTTACTAGTCTATCATGTTGTCTTTTGTACGCTTGCCATCAAAGAGAAACTTTGAAATTTGATTGAAAGTTAATTAGAAGCTTGCCAGTGAACAGTGATTACAGATAAAAACAATGAAATATTGTGGCAGTAAATCTTATTCTGTTCCCGTCCTGATTTTCTCATAAATTCTTTTCTTCTTTGTGCCAAGGTATTAACTGGCTCTGGTTACTAACCCAAAGGTAGGGGAGATAGAGAGATACCCCTGTCTGAATCTTTTTGATGCAGTTCTGCAAAGTCATTTTACAAACTCAAGTTGTCTTTTTCTGATTGGTAGCACTTATTCAGTTTTCTAAATTATATCAGGCCTTTTTTTTTCGGACAGGATCCACTGGAATTATAAAGTTTCAGCCTCTTAACCAGATTGTAAGTAAGATCAACAAAACAAAACCAAATTGGTCGTAGATGATCAAGTTTATTCCCATGAGTCTTATCTGCAGAGATTTCTGTATCCTGAATTAGTATATACAGATGTTTCCATGTTCTATCAATCAATATTTGGCATGTGGAGATTGCATGATGGCCAAAGTATACCATGGTGACCGGACAATAAAGTGTTAATCATGGAATTGATGAAAGAATTATTGGTCTGCGGGGTCAATGAGGCTGAAACACTTTAACACTATCAGCTTTTATGGTATATAAACAAAATTATGTCTGATGGTGGTCAGATATTATTTAAGGTGCCGGCACACGCGCGGTCTTGGTCGGAGACTTTTGTCGCCGATTAGAGTCCTGAGTTAACAAGGAGACAAAAATCTCCAGTCGGTCGTTTTCCACCTTGTCGATTATCACATGCAGAGCATGCAATTGAAAGGAAAAGGAATCTGATTGGATGATGACGGTCTGTCTTTCATTCGAGAAAACTATCGGAGACAAGTATCAAACTTGTTTGATATTATAAATCATGTCAGCGCCACAATAATCTTGTGGTGGAAGCACGGGCACACTCAAGATTCAAGTTAGAGACAAAAATCTCCGATCAAGACCGCTTGTGTGCCTGCACGTTTAGGTTCAAGTGAACTTCAAATATGAATCCATTAAAAATGGCAATAGCTCAGTTGCTTACCATTGCCATTTGTCTCATGATTCGCTTTTCAACAACTCCTTAAATCCATTGGAATCAAGTATATTGGAGTAAGCAGCCACTGCCTCACTTGTAATATACTACTGCAAGTTCATATATTAAATACTCACTTTTGAAAAGTTACCTGCTACCATTGTTTTGGGTTTGTTTTGCAGTTCGGATCTCTAGAGTAAGTGAAGCTCACATGAAGCTTTTGGACTCTAACACAAATAGCTCAACAAAAATCAGCTGCTGGTAATTTTAACAGATGACTTGCTTCTTCTGAAATATATCTGCTTGACTGATCATCATAATTATTTAATGAAGCGTAAAGGGTTAATAGATGATGTGACAGGGAAGGGTTAA
Source organism: Lottia gigantea (assembly GCF_000327385.1). NCBI lineage: Eukaryota > Metazoa > Mollusca > Gastropoda > Lottiidae > Lottia > Lottia gigantea. Next base: position 277,517 of record NW_008707370.1, read on the forward strand.
TGCTTTATTAATTACATCTTCACAATATCAAGCTATTACAAACTTCGTCTTATACCTTTACTGTAATGGCCACCTTTCTTGTATTACGGAATGCAGCAATTTGATTAGATTGTATGTCAACAAATTCAGCCAATCAGAGTCCTCAACAATAAAACTGTATACAAAATGGCCTATTGTTTACAGACTTTCTGTCAAGAACTTTGATTGGCTGTATTCGCTAACATACAATCCACCCATTGGCTGCTTTTACAATCGTCCCTGACACCATGGTGGCTATTGCAGTCAGGGTATAAGACAATGTTTGTAATAGCTTGGCATTGTGAAGATGTATTAATTATTCCAAGACTATAATGTATAGATACAAAATGACCACTGTATTCATTCAAGTGACAAAGGACTGCTTCCTGTCTCTTTATAACCTTCAATATTGAACAATAAATGGTCATTTCCTGTCAACCAGTTTCATAATTGCTGTCTGAGAGTTGTTATTGGTTGACATGGGGATATAATGATACAATAATATAAGATTAAATAATATAAGAATAAATAAAGATGAAAAGCTGAAGATGAATATAGATCATCTTTCTTAATGATAGTTGACAGGTTTCTTTCTTTCTAGGGTTTCAGGCCCTTTCAAAGGCGATTGACATTTGTCATTGTTATTCGTGTGACTAAACATGAAATATCCTACTCTATAGTGCATGGCTTCATGTCCTTCAGTTCCACTAGTAGCTCCTTTGATTCAAAGAGGTACTTTCAATGCTGATATTAGTCAAATTGGCACCTTAATCCATAACCCAAAAAGAACATTCACAAAAAAAATGATTTACTGAGGGAAATACATGTTATTTTCCTAATGGGAAAGAATTAGGCTGTAGGCTTTAACAGAGGGTCTCACTTTCATTCACATATCCCATAATACCTTTAATGGTACGGCAGATGTTTTTCGAGTTTCGTTTTGCAGATGGATCTTTTTTTTATTTTCACTCTCATACATTCCCTGCAGTTCCTCAACTCTGCTGATATAGTTAGTTACAATTGGACCTTCATTTGATTCATTTTCGCTTGTGTTGTTGAAAGAATTAACATGCCACATTCCACATTTAGCAAACAAAGTATGAATAGATAGTAAATTATCAATATTTTGTCTAGTATCATACAATACAGACCATTAGTAATATCAATATTTATTATGACAATAACTGTCATATATATAGTTATTAATACACTCTTTTTCCATTATAGAATAAATATATTGTTACTATAGTTGCAGGGTATATATTTGTATTTGGATTCTGTTCCTATGGGCTTAATGTTCTTTGCATAGCATCAGGATATCTATTGAAGGAGGACTGATAAGTTTATGGACTGAATGTTCCTTGCAAGACACCTCTGGTTGTGTATTCTCGAACCGATCTTAGCGCTAGGATGTCTTAGGGTCTTAACTTCTAACATTGTTTCCAGGACATCCTGGTGCTAAGATCGTTTTGAAAATTACGTGGCCTGGATTCTGTTCATATTTTTATTACAAAAGAAATATTGCCACTATCGTTACAGGGTATATCTGGATTTTGTTTATATAAACTAGAACCAATGACCTGGTGGGAGATATTCCTTTTGCAAGATATCTCTCTGCATTCTATTCATATATTTTTATTACGAAAGAAATATTGCCACTATCCTAGCAGGGTATATCTCAATTCTGTTTACAAATATAAAATAGAACCAATGACTTGGTGGGTGAAATTTTTCCTGAAACCTATAACTAGCTAATGTACCTTTGGAAGACATCACTGTACCAGCTAGTGCTTGCAACCTTGGTCAATTGATTGGAAGTAAATATTCAATATAGATAATAATAGCTATTTAGATATATCTTATTCAGAACAAGTCCTTGTGATTTTCTTTTTAAGTTATGTACTAGTTAGACTAGATTGTTTTCAATAAAGCGTTAGATACAAGTCCATACTGGATTTTTCATCTAAAGATATGAATTAATAATTATGTTTTGAGAGAAAACATCAAAGAATTAGTATCAGACACTTTTTTCCAATAAAATATTTTTTTCTTACCAATTACACTGTAAATTATTCATAGCTTTTACTTTATGAATACTCATTTCTAAAAGTGGTAGAAAGTAATTTTTATAATAGGATATCTTCAAAAATATAATGTACCACAAAAATGTGTATAGATTGGATTTCAGAGAAATTAGGATCTAATGCCCCTAAATTCCAGTTGCAGATGTTCTAGCCTAAATAATTCTTGTAGTAGAGCTACATCTATAAATGGATCATCAAAGAATTTCATTGTCCTGAACAGGCCATTGCCGCTGTCCCAGCAAAATTTCCCTCATTGCATTTATTCATGGCCTTGCCTGTCTTCATTAGTCCTATCTGGTGCAGAAAAGTAAGACGTAAAACTCATTTCCATTTCATTTCAATGTCAAAAAACAGTCCAAAGCAAGCTGTTTATGGAAGAGGAAGCATCTTTTTCAAGAGGGTTGTGGTTAGACCTTAACTGAAGTGGCTTTATTAAAAATTAAAGCTAATGAAAAAAAAAAACAGAATGAAAGTTTGGTCTTAATTTTAATTAGGCTGTGGCAATTTTTCAGAATATAACTAGCTAATAAACTGTTGGATTCAACAGAAACGAAATTAAGTCTTACAATCTAGGGTTTAATATTAAAAAGATACTTCCTCTAATATTAATTAGACTGCTACTGTAATGTCAAACATAGGTTGATAAATTGATCGGACAAACAGCAGACTAGACGTCAAATACATTTTTTATATCATCCTGTGAAGTATAATAATCTTTGGAGTCAGTTAAGAGTTAATTTACGGACAAATATTTACATATTTCTTGATCTGATTCAATGGCTTGATAACTTCTCAATTTCCTTTTAGTTTGCAATAATCGATACAGAATCTTATTCATGTAATGTAATTTTAGTTCATTCTTGTGGTGAATACATACAGGTTGTTTGTTCTACGACCATCTTATTCCATTACTACTTTAAGACTATTTTAAGACTATTCATCAAAGATGATGGATGAAATTTTATTCTAAAGCTTCTAAATACTTCAGACCTTCACTGCCTAAATAATGATTTACAGTCCAGAACATCAAATTTAAATAGAGAATATATACCAATAATCACTATCAAAACGTTGATCTACCTCAAAAATATCAAATTTAACTGCCAAAAAACAGATTTGAAATAAATAACATAAATTTAAACTGCCTAAAATATAGTCAGTAGCCAAAACTCAGATTTAAAATTGGAACATATCCTAAATATCTTTGCTGATTCAGTGATTTAAATTCAAGAACATAAATCTAACTGCCAAAATACAAATTTGAAATCGAGAACACCACATATCAATAGTCAAAACAAAAGATTAAACATTGAAACATTGTATTTTAGAGGTAAAATGTGGGATTAAAATAAAAGACACCTTACCAAATTGCATTACCAAAATACATATTCAAACATAAAATTCAAAACACATAGATTTAAACCCAAAAATATAAGTTATAACTGCCAAAATTCCAAATTTATATTGATAACGTCTATCAAACAATAGCCAAGAGGTTTTTATTTTAAGTGCATAACATAATAAATCAGAATTTTTTAACAAAATATAATATTTTTGTTATCAATTTGACAGTAAAAATGAATTGTAAAGTGGCAGATGCCAGCTAGCTTGTCAATTTGAAGATGTTCTAATTTCTAGACTCCTAAAGGAGTATAAGATGACATTGAAAGAAATTTTCATTTCATCTACAAACCACAATATTTTCATCATAAAACCATATTGATCAATGGAGGGTTTGATGCCAGGCAGGGTATGCTTATGATTGAAATACTGCCTCATTTATGATTGATATATTTCCTCATTTATGATTGAAACTTCCTCATTTATGATTGATATACTTCTCATAATCATATTAATAGGTTAATAGTTGCTACCAATGCATTGCAGTATGTAAGTTGCGGTACCAATATGTTATTTTTAGGTTTTATATTGCGTTTTGGATCCTTAATACTTGGGTTTTTAATTCAAAACAGTTCATGACCATGGATTCAGTTTTAAAAAGTAACCGAAGGAACCTGAAAATAGTAATTCTGTTACACTAGAGACATTCCCAAGAAAACTGACACTTTATCTAAAAGAAAAGGTTAAAGAAATTAATCTGGCAGAATTTATTTGATCACTACTTGTCACAAAGGATTACATTTTACGTCTGACTGCAAAACACTTTCAACACTAGAACAATAGAAGTAAATTAGGTCCTGATGTTCCTAGAATGTTCATCAACTCTGTATTGGTGTGTACCATAATTACACCATAATAACCACGTTTCCACTGAGAATTGTAAAATGCAGCCAGCTTAGAGCCAGCTTTATTGCCAGACGCATTGAGTTTAACTGGTTCTTAAACGACGTTAGCCTTGATCACAAAGTCATTAACAACTAGTGATGTACAAGACTACTGTTTAGACCAGTAAAAATTTCAATAGATGGGAAAGACCAGTACACCCCCTATTGCCGAATGAGATAAAGCTGACTTTTTGCTTTTCCACTGTTTAAGTGAAAGCCAGCTTTAAGCTAGCTTTCACTTGGCTCCCGATTAATTGCCGAACGTAAAAAGAGATGTTTTCGGTTCCAGAACTGTAACAACTCGGTAATTTGCTCAGTGGAAACACACGAAAGCTAGCTTAAAGCCGGCTTTTTCCCTGAGTGCAAACACAGTTATAAACAATATTAGCTATGTGAACCTCGAAAATGGGATGTTGAGTTGAAAAACCTAGTTGCAGAGTGGCACAAGGTTTGCCTCGCTAGCGACATCAACCACACTACTTATTTTACATTATTCTCAACTTGAATAGATACTGGTACTGGTACTAGTGCACAGGCACCTAATTCTGCTTGAAAAAATAAGATCAGGTGTACTATTCTTGAGTGTACAATTTGAATTTTCAAGGTTGCATATGACTGTTTGATGGATGATGTGTTCATTCCCTTTTAATACCTTGATATCATTAAGCACTGTTCTTGTTTGAAAGTCATTCGACACCTGTCAAAGAGCTTTAGATTAACAAATTATCTCTTGTGAGAGCTACATATATAGCTCATCAAATGACTTGTTAGATAGCACAAGCAAGGAAATGGCTTCTCTGATAATAGACAAGAACATACCTTTCTTGATACAAGATAAGTGCCTAATGATGTCAAGGTATTAGATGGAGTTTGGAAGTAGTTTGACATTGTGAAGATGGATAATTGTGTTAAAGATGTGTTTGAAGATTGTGCCTGTGGTATGTAAGATAACTGTGAAAGCTAAGTTTTTCAGGTTAATGTTGTGTTATATGCTTAAAGTTGAAATTCACAATTTACTTAACCTTTGAAATGAATGAAGTTTGATTCAAAATTTCAAGGACTTTAATGTGTTAAGAAAAAAGAACATTAACTTAACTTTGTATCTTTAGACCTGTTCAACGCCTTGCTTTTAACAATTTGAATTTCTGAATCTTCATCAAAACAAATTCTAAATGTTTGATAGATATGTAAACATTGCTCTTATCTTCTGAAATTTCTTGCCTTTGAGATTCCAAATGTCAATCATGTTTGGTGGCTCGACGTTAGAACCAAACATCAATTCAGTGTACCTTCATATTGACATAAAATGTACCGAATAATTCCATTTCATACTCTAAACGATGAATTAGCAGAATTCACTGATTCACAGAAGTCATTGATTGATATATAAATAGCTGGAGGAAAAAGTCTCTCCATCTTTATTTATCTTTTCTTAAATTGAATTTTATTTAAGAATCTGGTTTTTTGCTTCAAGGACATTTGAAATAGAATCTGTTTCAATAATTGTTACTTGACCGATTTTAGAACTAAATGTTAAGATCTAGATTTTGAAAAATTTAATGCATTTTGCAGTTTGAAGGAGAATGAATTTATCCTGCTCAAGTTAAACCTTAAAATGGAGTTAAAAAAAAAACATCAATAATTGAAAAATTAGGATGCAATTGGATAAAAGCTGGGTTAATTTATTGGAGTACTAATGACCCACCTTTCATCTCAGATCAATTGCTATGGTTTTTTTTATTCAGGGATGCTCGCAATCATAATGTACAAATTCTACCAGAAACAATTAAACCTTCACTCTGTGAAAACTCAATGCAATCATACTCAGTTACATTAATTCAAACACTCTGCGCAAAAAACTAATTTTTCCCTTTTAAACTTAAAGACAACATTACTCAAAATATTACTCAACATTACTCAAAACATTACTCACTCAAAACATTACTCAAAACAGTCTTCCAAAACCAACTATTTCCTCTCAAATTACAAAAAAAACATTCACCCTGAGCTTACTCTAAAAGCTACCCAAATCAACTCACCAGCAAGGGACATCCGATTTTGTGTGTCCAATGACCAATCTTTGAAGAGTTGACATTAGTATAATTCTCCCATTTTCTTCTTTCAGAAACCGGACACGATCCTGCCGTCCATGGTGCCAAACAAGAAGACAGATACTATAACAACGATGCTTTTAAGAATCCCTCCGTTGATGCCAGCAATCCACAACAACAGGATGCTGCGCTGTCCATTCAGACTCAGTATCGTCAACACAAAGCTTCTGAAGAGGTGAATAATATGAAAGAGGAAGAGGCAGCCGTCAAGATTCAAGCTGGTATCCGTGGTTACAAAGATAGGCAGGTTGTTCTGGAGAAAAAGTAAGTTTTAGAAATATTTTTAGTACAGATTGATAGTGTTTCACTGGAAGAATGTGTCTAACTTGGTTTTTTTATCTTTTGAGCGTACACTCTTATCCAGTGATTAGTGATCCAGTGATTTTAATTAGTGTTGGAAAACATTTCCTAGCAAGATAGCACTCATGGTTGTGTGTTTGACCGGAGCTCATATCATGCCGTCAATATTTAGGCATATGTTTCCCATAAACAATCTTCATCAGGACAGCTTTATTAGGGTTCACTTTCCACAATTGGACAAAGGGTATAGGCAAAGGAAGCAACTCACTGTTTGGGTACGAGAAGTCTTAAGACAATAATCTAAAGTATGAAGACCCTCAACTTATCTTACTGATAAGAGCTCATCTCAAGTTGCTGACACATGCTCCTGATAAATAAAAACTATTTGAAAACTAAAATTATCTTTCAACAGAGATCCTGAAGAGTATGAGAGGAGACAGAAAGAAATTGAAGCCAGATTAGCTGCTGGTGAAGCTGCTGGTGAAGAAGAGATTGATATTGATTTGGATGATCCTGAAGTGGAGAAGGCAGCTGTTAAAATCCAGGCAGGATTCAAGGGTTTCAAAGCTAGGAAAGAAGTCAAGGACACACAATCTAAGGTATGATATTTTCATTAACAATCAGTTTTGAGCACCCATAACCACCCAATATTTTAGAATATCGATGTTCAATAGTTCAGTCTTGCTAAATTTGGAGTATAAGTTGCTTTTAGTTTCCAAAAGTTAATTCTTATTCAATTTATAATTACCTGAAAATGAGAATTGATTGGATTTTTATAAAAACTAAACCTTTTGACCAAAATTGGCTCTTTTTCTAAAATATTATGGTCAATCATTAGGTTGTCAGACAACTTAACCTCCCCGAACGTCATGAATTAGTGGAATGTTTGTGTCGAAGGAAGACTTTGATTTTCTGTCACTCCTTCATGTTAATTGATCTAATTTGGTCTATTGATAAGAAAATGGCGTCTAATTACATTGATTATTTGAGTAGAAACATCAAAATTCTGAAATAATGAGTAATCAGCCATATTTACTAATTGTCATCTCTAATCAATGCCATAAGTCCCTGGAATGTTGGAGTGTGAATGAGTTCTTTTCATTTCTTTTATAGTCAGTCTATCTTACAGGGTTCTCGGTCCTTGCAGCCCCTTTCAATCTCTGTTAAAGATGGGTTCCCTTATTTTCATTTAGGAAAATGAAAATGCTTATACTTATATGAACAGAATATATAGAGGTGTTCTAATGACTTGGAAAAATACCAGTTTGCCTTACATGTCCATAATTGGCTAAATTAGAAGAGAATTATCAGCAGAATTCCAATGACGGACCGATCAAGAAAGGTCAAAAAGTAAAAAGTCTTTTTTTGCTTATCCAGACTGTACATCTATGGACATTTATGACAAGTTAAAACTCTTAATTATATGCAATAAGAACATAATGATATGATTAAGAATACATGATAATTCATTAGAAACACCAATTAATCATATAGTTTGCTTAATTTTAAAATAGAATAAGGAAACCCATCTTTAATGTCACTATTTTGTCAGATTCTTGTTATCCAGATTTTCCTTCTTAGATGCTATTGTCTCTTTTGATCTTTGAGTTTTGGTGTTAAAAATGTGGAAATACCATTTTCAAAAGCTATGGTTATAGGGACTATATTTTTTATTTCCTATTCTGAGTAATTTAGTTTATATTCATTTGTTAAAGTGTCAAAATTTTCTTGGTTACATGATCACACGCTCTGGGCTACTTGTTATATGTGAAGAACCAAATGATGATAATTTGGTTTCTTGGTACCGGTACCTTACATTTAACCATTTAGCTATCTTAAGCTTTCATTTCTTAGGAGTTAAGAAGTTTCCAAAATTTGGAATTCAAACATGAATCTGTGTCTAAACCTGAAATTGCATCTGAACCTGAACATGTATCTAAACCTGAACCTGAATCTAAACCTGAACCTGAATCTAAACCTGAATCTGAACCTGAATCTAAACCTGAACCTGCATCTAAAGCTGCAGAAGAGGAAGAGGTAGACATTGATCTAGAAGATCCAGACGTACAAGCGGCTACCTTAAAAATCCAGGCTAAATTTAAACTCAAAAAGAAACAATAGATTTGCTTTATTTGATTGGTTCAAATGTTTTGATTTGAGTGTTAAAATTCTTTATTTATTTTTAATTCTAAAATCAAATTGTATTGTGGGTATTTATCTGTTTTTTTAATTAGAATTAAATTTCTTAGGATTGTGTTTCAATAATAGTAGTGTAATAGTAGATTCAAGAGTTCTCTCAAGGTTCTTATTCACTACCCTTCAAGTCAAGGATTTAATCCCAGGAGATTGTTCAGTCTGGTTGTCCCATGTGCCATAAAAGCCTTTAAATGAAATGCTTATTGACTGGCATTAAACAAATCTATCTATTGTTTGGCTTATTCATTTCTATAAAGTGATTTGAAACACAAATTTACTGAAAAAATAGGTCTTCCTTATTTATGACTTGCTGATGCTGTGACAAATTAAAAGATACCAGAAAACAGACAGCTTGATTCAGCTACTTTAAAGTTTTAAAAAGAAAAATAAACAATTGAACAGAACCAGTGAAAGGGAAGGAAGATTTTTCAAATTTGTAAAAGAATAGGGACAAAGAAGATATCAAAATTTTGATGAAGTACAGGGAAGAAGAAGAATTTTTTGAATAATTTATATAAAGAATAATGTCCAAGGTAATTGTTTATTTGTTGCTGGTTATATCTAAAATGTTGATGGTTATATCTAAAATGTTGATGGTTATATCTAAATGTTGATGGTTATATCTAAATGTTGATGGTTATATCTAAAATGTTGATGGTTATATCAAAATGTTGATGGTTAGGTTATGTTTTAAAGTTTGTTGTTAGGTTATGTTATGATGTTGATGGTTATATTTTATGATGGTTATATTTTAATAATGATGGTTACATTTTAATGTTGATGGTGATATTCTAATGTTTAAATGTTGATGGTTAGGTTATGTTATAATGTTGATGGTTATGTTTTAATGTTGATGTTAATGGTTATGTTTTAATGTTGATGTTAATGGTTATGTTTTAATGTTGATGTTTATGTTATAATGTTGACCGTTACATTTTAATGTTCATGGTTACTTTTTATTGTTCAAGGTTAGCTTATGTTTTAATGTCTATGGTTATATTTTAATGTTGATAGTTAGAGTGTCAGTTGATTGAAAGGTGACCCCTTCTTTTTGTTACTTTTATCATTAATGATTTATGTTTTAACCTTTAATATTAACTCTTCTACACCTTTAAATATCAACCATTTCAGTTTTCAACATGGTGACATTTTGTCTTTTTAAACGCTTGACTTTTACTTTTTTCTACAAATATTGACATTTTTAAAAACTTTTCGAAATCTATTTGTTTCTAAAATTCTTACTGACATTTGATTTGGAAGTTGAACGGTATCATATATATATGACAACTTGCACTAAATAATAATAACACAGAGCTTGTCTGTCAAATTTAGATTTTTGCATGCAATTCTTAGAAATTCAAAATCTCGGGAAATTCTAAATCTTGGAAATTTCTTTATCTTGGAATAAAAATTCATTGCCATGTAAAAATATCTAGTGCCAGTAGATATACACAATAAGTGCAATTTTAGCACAACATTTACAAAAAACTTTCATAGAGTTCTGGCATTTGATTGGCTGATAATGCCATTGGAATGAGGAACAAAAAGTTCTGTAAATGTGTAAAATTACATGTTGTAAGGAGATCATGGTAACATACCATTTTCATCTCAAATTTTAGGGAATTTTTTCAGAAATTTCAAGAAGCCATCAATTAGAATATCAAATGTACTTGAAAACTGGAATTGTTTTGTTTTAAAAATAACATGTTTGTTCCTACTAACAATTGTGTTCTGTTATTTGATTGGTTAGAAAGTGGAAGAGGAGGAAGAGATTGATATTGACCTTGCCGACCCGGAAGTGAATAAAGCTGCCGTTAGAATCCAGGCAGGGTTCAGAGGTCACAAGTCAAGGCTTGAGTATAATAGTTTGAAGGTTAGTATACTAGTAGAAGTAGAATAAAAAAAAAAATGTATCTTAAGGTGCTCTCAGACTGTAGCCATCACCAGTTGCAGATGGTTGCAAATAAAATAGTGATCACAAGTTTCGAACCCAACTCTAATGCAACTGAGATCACTTTGTAACCATATGCAACTGGAATCGCTATGGTGTAAGGGCACCTTAAGATTTTTATAAGCAGAGGTAAGCTTATGTTCAAACTCAATAGACCAAAAAGAAATACAGATCAAATTTCCATTAGCCTAAAAGGGATTGTAAAGAGGTTTTCTAAATTTTTATGTGTATCGGATCCAATTTTCATTCCAACATCTGTGGTTCTTGCAATTCCACTAAAACTAACGTGTTTTATGACGTGAAGCTACCAGAAACTACTTTTGATATCTATGCAGTTACCCTCTAGTGACGTGTTCGCTTTAGTGGAATTGCAAGAACCACATCGGAATGAAAATTGGAATGGTTCAAATTGATGCTATAGTGTCTCAGAAACACATACAAAGTTTAGAGAACCCCTTTACAATGCCTTAACAGTTGCATCAGGGACACATCTCTCTTACTATTTCACCATTCCAAACTGATGTCTAATATTTATAGCTCCTGCAGTCCCAGAAAAACATAGTTTCCATAAACACCATTTGACTTATGTTGTCTTTACAATTGTGATCTGATTATTTGGTCAAATTTTTTCTCTGGAATCACAGACGTCATAGATCAAAGTGAAAAGTGTCCCTGATGCATATACAAAGCCAAATACTAGACTCCTTTCATTACATCATGATTAAGGAGAGTAAAACCCTCTTGAAAAATAGTTTGGGTATAAGGAGAATACAAAGGTATTCTCATAAAACATGTTTTGACACAGTGAAGTCTGCTAAGGCATTTTCAACAAGGTTTCAACAAGAGTATGCTCACTGCTTAATATATTTGAATAAACATTCCAAACTTGCCGCAAAGTGAAGGCACGAGAGTTATTTATACTTGTCCAACTTCAGTAGGGACGTCGGTTGTCTGCAGATCGCATAGCGTGAAACTCTGAGTAACAACATATCTAATATATTTGAGTAAAATCAGTTGATGCAATTCCAATTCGCAAATATTTTTGCATGTAAGCTGCAAAAGCATGGATTCATTAATTCATATGCATCCTTAAGTTCTTTTACACATATACAGCACCATTTTTTCATTTGCATGTCAACTTTGCCATTTCTACGTCTGCACCATTTTTTTTTTATTTAAAAGTAATGAATGTGATTGTGTAATTAATTTAGAAGGCTAAGGATACAGAAGACGAGCTTGCCGATATAGACTTAAATGACCCTGACCTTGATAAAGCAGCTCTGAAAATTCAAGCCAGTTTCAGAGGTCATATGACTCGCAGACAAAGGGTACAAATTTCATGCTTATGTAGTGCCATTCCAAAATCTAGTCTTGCTTCCCAGAATCTCTCCTTTTTTGTAGTTACAGCCCTTACCAAAATAGCTTCCCTTTAGAAAGTGTGTTTGGAATTAAATAACAAATTGATCTTATGCTTCAGCTTTTTGTGTCATTAGAAATGATAAATTTGTTTTGTTTTGGTGATAATAGAATTTCTATAAATGATTTTAGTTTTATGGATTAAGGTTGCTTAATCACTTTCAATTTAAGATAACATTTCGTTCTCAAAACAGACCATGCTTACTCTTTTCAAAACACCTGATAGTACTTCTCTTTGGATGAATCCACTTCTATACAACTTTTACTCTCCATTTTGCTGTTCTTCAAACAAGATTTTGATGGATGAAATTGTACAGAATTTTATTACTAAGTATTTCACTGTTTTATATCTCTAAATGCAGATTAAATTTCCCTCATTGCTTACTGTGATAGTCAAATATCTATATAAGTAGAAAAGTATTATATTTCCTCATGAAATAAGAGATCTATGATGTTATTTCAACTTCTACATATTCACTTGAATTTAATTTTTAAGTCTGTTTGGAATTCCTTTAATAATAGATGACTAAGACACAAAATTCTTCAGAATAACAATCATGTGCTTTTTAACATAATTCCATATAATTTACTGAACTGAGTAAATTGCAGAGCTAAAGCAACAAATAAATTTATTGTCTCCATGGAGACATTTTTGTTAAGTATTAAAATTTATCTTTATTCCTTTAAGTTGTATTGTTTAACATTTTAAACATTTAAAAGTAAGTTTTATAAAATTGTAAGTATAAAATCATATTGTGTTTTTTCCAATCATCGACAAAGACATTGAAAACTGATGAGTTAAATATTAAAGATTTTTGTTGTGGATTAAAATTTGTTTCCATGGAAAAAATTTTTCTCCCTAGCTCAAATAGACCCATGTTAGAAAAAAAATTGTCTAAAAACATAAAACAAAATGACCTTTGACATCAGTTGCTTGGTTCAGCAGAAAATGATGGTCATGTGTTCTAATTCTGGTTAAAGTGGGAGTATGATCATTCCAGTTGACCCAGCTCTACAAATATTCTTGGAAAGATCAATGTCAAAAGTTTGACCAAGGACAATCTTGACCTAAAAATTTGAACAGGTTATCCTTGAAAAAGATTTCTTGGCTTGTGTTCTCTCTTTAACATTGTATAAATGTAGGTTATATAATCAAATTTATTTTATGTACTTGTTTTGAAGTCGTTTCTTTTCGATGTAATCAGACACATAATGAATCAAAGATGTCTTAACTCTCAAAAATCAATACTTTTACTAAATCATCAAGAAAATGTTTGTAGTTAAATCGTTGAAAAATGTTTTCTTTGAAATTAGCGTAACCTTTAAGCCTGGTTCACAGGCGAAAGTTATCACCTAGAGCGATGATGAATTTAGTACTTTAGTACTTGTTCGGACATTTGTTGTCTAGATTGAAAATGCACAATGTCTGGAATCATGTTAAGGCAGACCATAGACATGACACTTCACGTATCTTACTGTCAAGTGATTGTATGAATGTTACAACTTGCGTGTTCAAAGCCTGAAGGAAATTGGTTTCTTTCTGATTGTGGCATTTGTGGTTTGATCTTTATTTTAGTGAAAGAAGCCTCAATAATTTCACACCAATAATTCGATTATAAACTCTGTGTTGATAGCCAAAAAGTCTGAACTTCTTAATTGAGTTTCCTATTTATTTTGATGTTGATGCTAGAAATTGCTGTAGTGGAAATTAAGAAATTTCAAAGGCAATTTATTTTTATATGGAATAGATATTATTGTAAATACAATGTTCAGAAATAAAATTAATGACTTTTGAAAGGCTTCTTACAGATTTCAATTATATTTAGCAATTTAGACCAATCAGATTACTTGTTTGTTTAAATCATCTTAAAGAAGTCATCCCACATTAGCACTTAAATCTGATTTTGGCAGTATTTAAAGTATTAAAGGTATACTACCTCTTAGCATGCCCAAAAATATGAAATTTGTAAACTTGATTAAATTGAGTCTTTGTTTATCAGTGAACTTACCTGGTGTTAAAACTATACAACAGAATCCTTCTATAATCCAATAAATCTATAAAACTAAGTAATAATTCATTTAACTAAGTAAATTTGAAACATACCTAGCAGCGTGTTCTATATGAAGATTCTATTCTTTAGTCATGACACCTGGTAAGTCCAACTGGTGAATATATACACTTGTTGACCAAGTTCGAGACATTAAGAGGTAGTATCCTTTTAAATTTTTAAGCAAATATGAAAATAAAAATATCCTATTAAAGTAGAAGTAATCAACATAACTTCCAAAATCTAATGGAGAACTTTAAAAAATTTGTATTAACTACAAAATGGCTAATCTAATGAATTCAATTTCAAACAAATCTGATATCGAAATATGAAATTCCATTATAAAAAGAGTGGAATTATTAAAATTTCTTGAAATGAAAATTGTTCTGTACTTAAAGTTTTCAGGTCAAAACACGTCTTTGACAGGAAAGAATTATAATCAATAAAGATTCCTGCAAGAGAAACAAAGCTGCCATTCAATTTGCAGTTTTCAATATTTATTTAGAAAATACGTTTACAACATTCAGTTTAATCTTCACTTCAGAAAACTAATTCCTCAAATACTCTCTAATTTAAAAGATAAGAAGAGTACTGGTCATGTGATCACATGTTAACGTAAACTGAAAGCAATTTGCTGTTTTATTGAACTGATGTTTGTTTTTCACTGAAACTGATAAGAGCACAGCGTGAGATGAAATAACGTTTCTATATAAAAACTCCAGTTTTACAATTTACATTTGCCAGAGTTCTGTCACTTTGTTTATGGTTTTTCTATTTTTTCCTCTAATTCAATTACACTTCTGCTGTGAATGAAACACTTTCACTAAAAAAAAAAATTTGTTTATGGCCACACAACAACTTTGGAATGACTTCACCATCCAATATTTCTAATATTTTTTGTTATAAATCTTTAAAGCACAAGACAGTTGTCACTTTCTAGAATCCTTAGGATTTTTTTACGAACTCTTCCAATGCATAATTTTCAGAACACATTTTTGTCGCGGAATTGTACACCACTGGAAGATCTTGTGTATAATGCACCTGGCCATGTATTCTAGAAACAATCTTGGCGCTAGGACTTCCCAGATACAATGTTAAATTAACACCGTAGGATATCCTAGAGCTGAGATCTTTTTGAGTATACGCATCCTGATCTTGATGGAAAAATTCTTCAATGGAATTTGGGTCATTTTTGAAGAATGGGAGCTTGTAGTTGAAGCAATAGATTCCTATCTCTTAGAATAGATACCAGTTATTTTTAGTTTTTGCACGCCTGTTCCTTTGTACAATTAGTTTGCACAATTGTCCTCATGTATCTATCATGTACTACAATCCTAATTCATTTGGGAAGGATGTGGGTTTTGAACAATAGTAACATTTTAACTCTTCTGCTCAGATTGTACTAAGAGCCTTCTCGTGAAACATCTGCAAAAGCTAAAGGTATCGAAACGAAGCTGAAAAATCAAGAAACAATCTTTTAACAAATCTTTTGGAATAGACCAAACCAGTTTGTGCATTCGCTGGCATGAAGCTTAAACTTGGAATTGGACTGAAGTGAATTGGTTTTTACCTTCTGCAGGACTAAATTCTAATGCCTCGTTCAGTGCTTTTATATATCTAATCGTAACTATGAATTACTAAAATTGTATTCATAATTCCAAATAAATTATATTTTCTCTTTTATTTGTTGTTTTCATTTATTTTCCCATCTATTTATTATTTTTTGTATTTGATAGCTTTAGTGTTTTATAATTCTCAGTGGTGTATATTGCACGATGTTCCTCCTCCAGCAGCCTGCTTTTTTCTTCCTCCAGCTATTTTCAGTGCATGTCAGTCCATTTTCTTCATCTTTTTCTCTGTCATTCAAAGAAATAATTTCAAAACATAAGTGCTCATTTCTCCTTTTGCATTTCTGTATTAGGGGCTGGAAATGGGAGAAGATCGCAGGAAAAATGAAGGAGGAGCATCGCAAAAAGACACCAAGTTAATCAAGTCCATATTCCAAAAAAAGCAGCCCAGTTCTGCTTCAAAATCCTCCTCATGGTACAGTAACTCCTCCAATGCTGATCCACCTGTTGATGGTCAGCCACCTGCGACTGAGAGAAGGAGATGGTGGAGCTTAATTCGTAAACCATCAAATTTTCTTTCGGTTTTAAGTTATTCCACAACTACGCATCATTCCACAGACAGCTCGTGGTATTCTTCGTCAAGTGAATACGGTAGTGATGCAGACACTGTTGTTAAACCTAAAATTCAAAGAGCAGTAGGATTCTTTCGTGACATGCTAGAGAACTTACGGCGGACAACAGATTCTGAAAGTGATTCTGAAGATGAGACTGAAGAACAGCATGTGGAGGAATATTGTGAAAATGTGATTAATGAACAAGTAGAAACTCTATCCCATAATACTAGTAGTAGCTATACAGACAGCTCTTCTTCTATGTCTGGATTCAAGAGACAATTCACTGTTCCTACTTACACGCCCTCAACTCTTCCTACTGTAAAACATTGGGCAGATAGACCAACACAAAGCATGGATGAGTTCTATGAACATATTTCTACCACTAATGATGCTATTCGTAAAGATCTCAAGCAACCACTGCAGAGGACTTTAAGCAGTGAAAGAGAAATAAAGAAAAATGTTCTTTCTGCATTGTGGGATAACATGCAACATTCAAAAGCACATCCTCCATTCCCAGTGAGACCAAAAAAGAAACTTACACCTGGAGGTCGTTTCAAAATGGCTGCTAAGAAAGTTATATCTGGTTTCCGTGATCAACGTGTTTGCTATCGTACTGGTGTGCATCATTGTACGGCTGATGTCCATGCACCACCTCGCGTGGAAGTGACACCTTGGTACATGTTAAATCGTTTAGGATATATTGATACTAGTGTCAATGCAAACGTGGTGAATTGGTTGAGTGAATCTGAACACTACCAGAGCGAGAGTGAAAGTTCTTTGGATTACACAGACCCTGTGTTTGTGAAATATGTGTTATTGTTACAAAGTGTGTTTCGCAGTCGGTTGGCCAAAAAATATTGGCGTCTGAAACCAGAAAATAGTTATTCACTAGTGAAAGCATGTTTACTGATCCAGTCTGTGTTTAGGAGTCGCATGGCAAGACGTAAATATGAAAAGTTTAAGAAATTTCATAATGATCATATTAATTTAAAAAATCCTAATTTAAGACATGCTTGTATCATCGTGCAATCAGTGTTTAGGTATAGACTCAGACGAAAATCTTTAGGACTTTATGTAATGAGCAAGCCTCGTGTAGAGTTGGACAAAAATGATCTCAATTATAATTTAATCAAAGCCTGTTTATTGATCCAGGCACAGTTCCGAACAAATCTTGCCCTGAAAATGTGTCTTAGTAAATCTAGTTCATTGGAATATAGTGATACAGATTCTAAATATAGTATTAGAGATGCTGCCATTTTGATTCAGTCAGCATTCAGGAGTAAACTAGCAATTAAACAACTTTCCTCTTATTTAGATTGGATAGAAAGAAGTTCCAATTCTGAAGTCAGCACTAACCATCTTGCAGGTCTAAAATCCAAATCAAAACATATCAGTTGGGATCCCCTTATTCCTAATGATTCAGGTGTTGAGAAAATCTCTTTGACCAAACAGTATTTCTTACGCAAGAAGCAAAGGGAAAGTAGATCAGCAATTGAGCAAGATCCAAAACTTCTTCATGCATGCTTACTCATTCAAAGCATGTTTAGGTCAAAACTGGTACGAATCAGTTCCCCTTTGTCTCATCAAGAGTCGTTTTACAATAACCTTAAACACTATCTCACCAACCAAAACACACAGAGAGCTGTTGAAACCATACAACAGAACATTCGTCAGGTCCTAAACAGAAAGACTCAAGCAATTTACACTGCAGCTCCTGCCCCTCATGTCCAAAAAGCAACCTCATTCTTGCAGTCAGCATTTCGAGAGAAGTTAGGTCAAAAAGACATCCACACTAGAGCTCTACTGAGTGATCCTCAAATTGTGCGTGCTGTTTTGTTGGTTCAGTCTGCCTTCAGGTTCTACCTGTTCTGCAAAGGAAGTGATCCTCCCACTCCCACCAATCTGAGTAAGACTCAAAGCTTTGATGAGAAAACCTTGAAAAAATCTTTAGCCATGTTGCAAATAAGTCCCACTAAGCGTAATATTGATGGTGAAGAGGATGATGATGAAGAAGATACTCTGTCCTGTGATTCTTCAGATTCTCCTTGTGCTGCTAATGAAATTGATCTAGAGTGGTCTAATACAGACATTCCACCTCGACCTCTCTTACAGAGACAGCATACTGATGCAGGGGAAGCTCTTCACCGAAGTTACCAATCTCATGATTTCAAAGACTTGAGAAAGCAATATTCAGTGGATAGTTACTTGGATGCTCAACATCTGTCCTATTTCGATCCTTTAAATAGAAAGCCCAAAGCTTTTGAATATTTTGAGCCCAAAATGTCAAGAAGTAAAATCAGTTTGCAAAAGCTCAAGTCTTCAAGCATCTCGGGCTCTATTTCTGAGGAGCAGTATTATTTTGATCCCAAATTAAGAAAAGCCACCCAATTGTTACAAAATGCATTTAGAAGCCACACAGCTCGCAAGAAAATGAAAGAACAGTGGTTTTCTCAAAAGTACAGTACTCATCACAAAAGAGCAGATGATAGTCGCAATAATGTAAGATTTAGAAGAGCTGTCTTACTAATTCAATCTGCTTTCAGAACCAAATTAGACAAGAGATGGATGACTAAAATGGAAAATCTACATGAAAGTGACTTTTCCTCTAGTTTTGAATCTTATTGTACCCAGAATACAGCTGCCAAAGTCATACAGTCAGCATTTATGAAACATTTGACTAAAAAACTTCTGACTCAAACCATTGAGCAGAGGATTAAAGCAAAGCAATCAACATCTACTAACACTGCTTTGATACGAGCAATAGTCCGAAGACACAGTTCTTCTTCCCTACCACATCAATTCTCAGACCAAGATTCTGGAACTCTCAGAGCCATTCTGATGATGCAAGCAGTGTTCAGATACAAGCTCATCCAGAAGGAAAAAGCTGCCCTTCTCTTACAAAGTGTATTTAAAAAAACTTTTCAGAAGGGATCATTGGAGGCTACTCCACAAAAACCTAGAAGGTACAAAGATCATGTCATACTTCTTCAGTCTGTGTTCAGGCGTAAGTTATTTATGAAGGTTGTGGAAGATGCAAGAGCCAGAGCAGGTCTCTCTTTATCATCTGACAGTATTATTAAACATATCATTATCTTGCAGTCTTTATGTCGCATCTACTTCTCAAGGAAGAAAAAATTTGAAGAATCTGTTCTCAAAGTCCAGTCATGCATTCGCAGAAAACTTTTTATTGATGTAGTCAGTGAACTTCAACACAGTTCTGATAAAAATTCTGCTGAACAATCTGTTCGTCACATTATTTGCCTGCAGACACTGGTCAGAACTTACCTATCCAGAAAAGAAAGATACACCAAATCTGTGTTACTAGTCCAAGCTGCATTTAGACGTAGGCTTCTTTTAAATATATTACATAGATCTGATAGTCATGCACCAAAATTGGTCTTCAAAGCAGTGTATTATATTCAGTTATTCTTCCGAATCCATTTAGAAAGAAAGCAAAGATACATTTCAAACATTATATTAGTTCAAACAGCATGTAGGAAAAAACTTTTACAGAAAATTGTGGAGAGGAAAATCCAAGAAAAACATATTATAATGATACAAAGAGCAATTCGTCAAAAATTAGACAGAAAAATTGTAGTTAAAGCTGAACAGATAGTGGCCAATGTACTGAATATCTTAAGGTGCAATTCTGATAAGCTTAATTCAGCACTGACTCCCTCTGAAATTATTCCTGATACCTCTTCATTCTTTACACTGCCTTCATCCTCTGATGAAACTTCAGAAGTGTACCTCGATTCAGTTAGACTATTGCAAAATGCTTTTCGTCAGAGGCTTGTTCTGAAAGCTGCTCATCAACAGAAGCTTCTTAATGCTGTTCTTTTGCTTCAAAATGCTTTCCGTAGACATGTGGTTCTCAAAACAGTTCCAAAATCATCTGATCCTAATGTGTACAGATCTGCTGTTTTCTTGCAATCTCTTATGAGATCTAAACTAGCTTGTGATGAGCAAGCCAAGATGGCCTCTAGTGCTAAATTGATCCAGGGAGAATATAGGAAAAGATTGCTTATGAAATCTGTCCGGGATGAGTCACAGAAAGCATCTAGACTATCCTTTGATCAAAATGATTCCTCCCATTTTGATGATTCTACTGTCAAAGCTGCCTTGATCTTACAATCTGCTTTTAGGAGAAAACTCCTGATGAAAAACGTTCTAGGAGCTCAGCTTCTAGATTCCAAATGTTCTTTTGAGAAATCAGTGATCCTGATTCAAACCATAATCAGAAAAAAACTGGCTAAAAAGCAAACCAAGCCTAAATTGAAAGATACAAATACACAAAAGTCTCTTATTGATTCCTTCTTTGAAATGAACATGGCTGAACTGTCCAGTCCAAAGAAAACCGAGAAATCGGGCAAGGGCTCTTTCTTTTCCATGTTCAGTTCTTCTCCAGAACCACAAGGGGTCAAAAAAGCTTTCAACTTTCTAGAAACAGGCTTAAGAAATCTCATATCTAGCCCAAAACAAAATTCCAAGGAAGATTATATCATTTTAATTCAGTCTGCCATCAGAATGAAGTTTGTTCTCAAGAGACAACAGCAGGAGCAGGCTGCTTTACTTCTCCAAGCTGCTTTTAGAGATCGACTCATTGTGAAAGAGTACCTCAATCGAGTTGTCACTGTTCAATCTGCTTTTAGAAGTAAACTAACAGAAAAGTCTTCTTCAGTCATTTTGATCCATCCTGTAATTCATCCTAATGTTGAGGATCAGAAAAAGATGGAAAGGCAACAGATGATAGTGAGGATTCAAGCAGCATGTCGTAGGAAACTTATGGAGAAGAAAAGACAACAGTTAACTCTTTTCTTTGAACCAGAGGAACATGCTGATATTTTTGAAAAACATGTCTGCAGAATTCAATCAGCTGTTCGTAGAAAGTTAAAAAAAAATGAAGCTGATTTTGAAAGAGCTGTAATCATGATCCAATCAGGATTCCGTAGAAATCTTCTGCCAGAATTGTCACCTGTGGAAGATTCCTGGCGGGTTTCAGAAATTGAGCTTGAAAGAGCAGCTCTTATGATTCAGTCGGCTTTCAGATTAAGGTTGTACAGAAAGCAAATTTCATCCAATGATGACACATATGACGATTCATCTGTATCCTCAGTCAATACTGTGGAGTACCTTGGTAAAGATGTAACAAACGATCCTTTTATGGATGTCTTTACCATGCATCAAGATGATACCCATACTTTTGAAGAAGCTGAGGTCCAAGCAGTCACTTTATTGCAAGCTGCATTTAGACAACATCTGCATCAGAAAGAAGAAAAAATCAAATTTGTTCAATCTGTTGTCCGAAGAAAGCTTTTAATGAATCTAGTCAGTCAGCAGAAGGATAAATACCATTTGGTGAGGAATGATCTTCTGGCTGCTCGACTGATTAAAGCTACTGTTTTGATGCAGGCTGCCTTCAGAAACCACTTTAGACAGAAAGACCACAAAAAACAAATAGAAGCCATGTGTGGACTTCATCCTTCCGAGATTAGCAGAGCTTGTCTTCTCATTCAGTCTGCATTTAGACATCATTTGAAAGTAAAGGAAGATACATACGCTAAGTCAATGGCCAAACATGTTCTTCTGCTTCAATCTGCTTTCAGAACGAGACTGCTACTCAAGCAGGTGGAACCAGCTAATTCTTTGAAATACGGAATCATTCGAGGCATTTCTCCATCTGCCTATATCACTGCAGTTCTTTTAATTCAAAATGCTGTAAGGAACCATTTGAAAAGGAAAGAGAAAGGTGTTCTTTTAATACAGACAGCTTTTAGAAAAATTCTTCTTCATAGGCTTGTTCAAAATGTTTATGGAATCTATTCAGTTGAGTTTGCAATAATCCCTGCCATTCATTTGTCCAAGGGTGTCACTTTGATACAAACTGCTTTTAGACAAAGACTGAGGTTAAAAGAACAGTCCGTCAAGCTGCTTCAAGCTGCTTTTAGAAGGAAACTTCTTCTGAATTTGACCAACCAAGTTTCTATTCCTAACCTCTATCCTAAAAAATCCCCCAGTACTATTTTAAGATCAGCCCTTCTGCTACAAGCAGCTTTTCGACGAGGGGTGCAAAGAAAAGAGAATGCAGCAGCGTTGATTCAGACCGCATTCCGAAAAAGAATTCTTTTAAACATTGTGTCTGAAATAGAACAAAAAGTTGATTCTCAGTACAATTCTACCACAGCTGAAGCTGATACTTCTTCTGCTACTGCTCAGTCTCAGAAAGTATTCAAAATCCTTAAAGCAACACTTCTCATTCAGGCAGTATTCAGAAACAATGTGAGAAAGAGAGAGAAGGCTGTTTTAATGGTTCAGAGTGCATTTAGAGGTAAGCTTCTGATGAGGTTGACTCATAGAGCCCGGTCAATCAAGGAATTTGAGACCTGGATTGATACCATAACATTGGTCCAATCAGCATTCAGAAGACATCTAAAGAGGAAAGAAAGACATGTTATCCTCCTTCAAACTGCTTTTAGAAAAAGACTGTTTGTAAATGTTGCTAAAGCTGCCAGTAGAAGGAGAGAAAATATGTCTGTGGAAAGGATGGAGGTTCTGATTCGTGGAATCATCCTGGTCCAACAAGCCATCCGCTTCCATACAGAGAAAAAGGAACAACATGTACGCTTAATTCAAAAGGCCTTCAGAATGAAACTGCTTATTAAGGTAGCAAGTCATGCCCTAACATCGAATCAAAGCCAGACCGCTATTGTGTCTTATTCAGCTCAAGACAATGTACCTATTGATCATGTTCTTCTCCTCCAGAGAGCTTTCAGACAAAGACTGCTGCTGAAAGTTGGCAAGGAAGTTTATGGGCAAAATGAATCTCTTACTCCACAGGAACTTGATAACTTACTGCGAGGAATAGTTCTTGTCCAAACAGCATTTAAAACCCATCTACTTCAAAAACAAAAAGCTGCAGAGCTCTTACAATTTGCATTTCGCAGAAGAATGTTGCTCAATATAGCCCAAAGACTAGATCAAACTGGTACAGCAATACCTCCTAACAGGCTTGCTCAGCTTTTTAATGGCATCAGACTTGTACAGACAGTTTTTAGGCAAAGGTTGCGCCGAAATGAGCAGGCTGTCTTAATGTTGCAAGCAGCATTTAGAAGAAGACTGTTGTATAAGGTAGCTGAAAATCATTTGAACTCTTCTAGTAAAGGCCATGCTAGTATCCTCATCAGAAGGATTATTTTGGTGCAAACAGCAGTCAGAAGACATACCAGGAGGAAAAGAGAGGCATGTCTATTGATTCAGACAGCTTTCAGAAGAAAGCTACTTGTAAAAGTTTCAAGGAATTATAATCAAGATAATATACTATCAGTGATTCAGGCTACCAACCTCATTAGAGGCATCATTCTCCTTCAATCTGCAATCAGGAGACAACTAAATGCTGATGAAAGAGGAGTCTTACTGATGCAAGCTGCATATAGAAAGCATCAGCTCCTCAAGGTCAGTTCTTCAGCTAAAGCAGCTGATGCTTCATCTAAACCTGAGATAATGATCAGAGCAGTATTGTTGGTTCAATCAGCCTTTCGACAAAAACTACATACCAAAAACTCTGATCAGGTTCAGTATAAACAACTTATATTGGTTCTTCAAGCTGCATTTAGGCGGCATCTCATGTTAAAGTTGTGTGGTAGGCTTTCCAACACCAGTTCTTTACCTGCAGGGAATCTAGTCCGTGGGATCATCTTAGTCCAATCTTCCATAAGGAATCAAATGAGAAGTAAGGAAAAAGGCATACTTATGTTACAAGCAGTTTTCAGAAGAAATTTGCTGATGAAGGTCTTCAGACAACTTCCTGATAAACAAAGTCTGAAACCAGAAAATCTCATAAGGGGTATCTTATTGTTCCAAAGTGCAATTAGGTACCACCTTCAAAAGAAGGAACAATATGTCATTATGCTTCAAGCAGCTTTCAGAAGGCATCTGCTGATGAAAGTCTTTTGGCATCTGCCAGTTGAAAAGCAGATGGTAACTCAACCAGAACAGCTTGTTAAAGGCATTGTATTGTTTCAATCAGCTATAAGGTATCATGAAAAACAAAAAGAGACTGGTATTAAAATGCTTCAGGCAGCATTTAGAAGACGATTACTGTTGAAAGTTTTCAATGAAATACCTTATGAAAGACAAGCCTTCTACAGACCCGAAAAACTTCTTCGAGGTATTTTATTGTTTCAGTCAGCAATAAGAGATCATCAGATGAAAAAAGAGCATGGGGTTCTTCTCCTGCAAGCTGCTTTCAGGAAACGTTTGTTATTTAAAGTCTTTGACAAGCTTCCATACACTACTCAACTTTCTTCAAGACCTGAGAATCTCCTCCGAGGTGTCATGCTGTTTCAATCTGCTGTCAGACATCATATGAGACAAAAGGCGAAGGGGGTGCTCATCCTTCAGGTTGCTTTCAGAAGGCATCTCCTAATGAAAGTGTTCAAAGAACTTCCAAAGAAAAATCAGGTGTCTCTCAGGCCTGAGAATCTCATCAGGGGTATAATATTATTCCAATCAGCAATTAGATATCATCTTGAGATGAGAGAACAATCTATTTTGATGTTGCAGACAGCTTTTAGAAGGAGACTTCTCCTTAAAGCTGTGTCCAAAGTTTCAAGGCAAAGTTCTTCAGATAATTTAATAAGAGGCATAGTTTTGTTTCAATCAGTTATTCGCTACCAACAAGAGAGGAAACGCAAAGCAGCAGTCATGGTGCAAACTGCATTTAGGATGAAACTGCTTCAAAATGTCACCATGATGACAAGACAAAATAAATTTAGAGATTGTTTACGAATTGAACGACTCATTCGTGGCATTATCCTTTTCCAATCTTCCATTAGGTATCATCAACAACAAAAATTGAACGCTGCCCTCTTGCTTCAAGCTGCCTTCAGACGCAAGCTGCTTTTGAAAGTTGTTGAGAGAGCTAATGTTGATGTTGAGTTCAAAGGAGAAAGTTTGGAAAGACACTAAAAGTGTTCCAGACAAAGAAATGCAAATATCCAAAACAATCAAGTCAGTCATTCTTGTCCAATCTATCATCAGAAGACATCTTGAAAGACATGAACGTCGAGTCATTCTCATACAAACTGCGTTTAGGACAAGACTGTTGCTGAAGATAGCACGTCAGGGAGAGGATTCTCATCCCAGTCCAGTTAACGTAGTTCTCCTGGCTAAAGCCGTCATACAAATACAAACAATATTCAGAGTGAAGCTCAAGAGAAAGGAAGCGAGTATCATTTTAGTCCAATCAGCCTTTCGAAGGAGGCTGTTGATTAAAGTAGCCAACACAATTCAACCAAACATACCCGTCTCTCAATTGCTTCGTTCCGTTTTGTTTGTCCAATCTATTATCAGAGTTAAGCTTCATCGAAAACGTGAAAACACTTTGTTCATTCAAGTGGCCATTCGACAAACTTTAATGAAAAGGGTGGCAAAGAGATTCTCTCAAACTTCAGAAAAGGAACCTGAAAATTTCTCTGCTGTTAGATTAGTTAAGGCAGCCATCTTGATTCAGACTGCTTTCAGACAACGATTAGAAAGAATGGAAGGTGGTGCTAGATTGATTCAGAATGCCTACAGAACTAGACTATTATTAAAAACTATTGATTATGACCTGGATGATCTCAAATAAATCTTATATTCTTACCCCGTGGGAAATTATGAAAATAATTAATGAACTTAGTACAGAGAGGGCCAATATATCAAATATCTCTATAGACAAACAATAATAGACAATAATAAAAAAAAGTTCTATAAACATTTGGGACTGTAGGACTAGAATCCGTGTGACATTTTCTGGTAGTGCAACAGAACTGTTAAACATTGTTTTAAGTGGTTTTTTTTATCCCCTTTTCATTCAGTATGTATAGATGATGCAAGTATGTCTGCTCATTTGTGAATGGTAATTTTACTTGTGAAAAGATTCTCTGAATTCATCATGTTTTTTATTTGTTGTGGTTTTGTTTGTCAATTTTGGATGTAGTGCTGATTTTGCATACCCAGTCGTCATTTTTTAGACGATTGGTTTAAAAATAAGGGTTAAGGAAAGGAATGAAATAAGTTTAACATCCTACTTTTCTGCACTATGTGACCTAATGAAGACGCCATGCAGGGTGCAATTGCCAGAACAGTGGCATTAGCCGGCTCTTTTTCGAATTCCAACTGTAGAGGGATCTTTAAGGTGTACAGCCTGTAGCTAACAGGGCCTCGGTTTATTGACCCATTCGAACCCATTACCTGCATCACTGACAGGAGGAAACCGGGTTGAAAAATCCGTAGGTATTACCTTGACCTATGCCGGGATTGAACCCTGGAATTTAAGGTTAGCAAGCAAGCTACGAACTCATTGAGCTCAATATTTGGATATGCTTGCTTTAGTGCATAGTGAGTCAGCTACAATTAACAACAGCTAGATTACTTTATGTAGGTTACTCTGAATAATGGATGCCTTTTCTGTCCTTCATGTAGGCATTCAGGCATTTTTATGGAAAACTTTGGATAACCCATGTTGTGTTTTTTAATATATAAAAATAGATTTTTCATAAAAATTGGTCTTAATTGGGCTTTATTATAGACTGAGATAGTTTGAAGTATTAATACATTCTATAGTTAACTATGTTTCTTTACATATTTCATCTTAATAAGTTGTTGTGTGATATCTTGGTGTCTCTTTACAATGTCCGTACAGTTTACTTATAGAGGTTTAAATCATATACTACTACCTGGTTTAGCTAATTTGCATATAATTATGTTAATTCTATGTAAATATTTTAAACATTTTTAAAAATTTTATACTCCTGTTGTTATATTTACTGATATTTATTGATGTTGTTGATCTTGTTGAATTGATAATATAAGATAATTTTAACCATATCACTTGTTTTCATCAACAAATTCTGAAAATGGTTGTATCTGAAGATAAAATCCAGTCAAAGTGGTCTGCCTATGTTTTCTCCCACCTCAAGTTTTCTAGAATTACAGTTACAAAAAATATGGGCATAGGTATATTTCAGGCTTTTGATTCCTTTTAAACATATGTACACTTTACAACTCAATACAGAACAGAAGTGTCATCCCTTTAAAGGGACAGGTAGTCCATTATTTTGACCAATCATACTTGAAATATGAGCCTTCAAATCCATGTGTGTCCAGAATTATCTGCGTTTGAATGTTAGAATGACGACTCATCAATTTAAGATATTCTGTGATATATAGAAAAGATATATATAGAAATAGTGAGTAAAATTACTAGTTTGAAGTATTTTAAAGGAATTATGTGATTTTTATACATTTCTAGTACTTCTGAAAACTATTAACATATATTCAAGACTTAAATCAACCTGTCCCTTTAACAGATAAAATACCACTTTGGCCTCATGCTATGATCAGTGTAATACTCAATCTTCTGTTATGGAGGATGTTTTAATTAGCAAAGAACAGGTATATTCATCTTGGTAAACTTTGATACTATTAACGTAAAGTTGGAATTTTGTATTGTATTAAATGGGAGACAACTCTAATGAAGGAGGGCAAGAAAAAATCATGCAGTAGAACTTTTCATATCTTTAAAAAATTTGCATTTTGAGCTTTTTAAGATGGAAGCTTTCAGCCTCGAAAATAGTTTGAAATAGTAAAAACATCTGGTATTAGCTTTCTTGTGCAATAGAGGGCACATTAAAAGCTTACTACTGCTTCCATAGATCTTCCACTGTAGACATTATGCCCATCTTATCCACTGTGTTAATAATAGTTAAACCTTTTCCTTTGATTTATATTTCAGTTATCCATTTTTATTTTCAGCTTTCTATTGTTGATTTTTGCTTGATGTTTACTAAATCATTTAGAAAATTAAAGTTAAAAAATATTTTTGTCTTCAGAAGTAATTATTTAAAAAAATAGTTTTTCAAACCTCGATATTAGCTAAATGTAACAATTAATCTTTCGCAATTGTTCACCTCAAAAAATTTGAATGCTAAAACTTAGACTTTTGCTTACAGACTGACAAGAAGGCTGAAGAACCAGCACCAACAGAAGCTGAAGATGAAGTAGATATTGACCTCAATGATCCAGAAGTAGAGAAGGCAGCAGTCAAAATCCAAGCTGGATTCAAGGGTTTCAAGGCCAGGAAAGAAGTCAAAGACACAAAAACTAAGGTGATTGATCAAATTTCATGTCCAGTTTATGTAAGCTACCTTCACATGCATTGTGTCCAAATATGAATATAAAGACCTTAGCCATTTTGCTTGAATCATATATATCCATTGCGTGTTGCAACTCTCCCATAAAATTTAAAGATTCTTCACTTGCAAGGATGTAAATCTTAATCTGGAAGATAATCAAGATACATATAGTGACTGATGGTATTCCTAAATGTTGATGCCCAAAATACCTTCAAACGTACAGTATTGCAGTGTTCCATTTGTGTTCATCCTATATTTATGGTTCAATGAAAAGTGTATTTCTTATTATATCAGGGTACTGAAGAAGAAAAACCAGCTGAAGAAGTACCAGCTCCACAAAAGCCAGCTGAAGAAGAGGAAGAGATTGACATAGATTTGGATGCTCCTGAAACTGAGAAGGCAGCACTGGCTATCCAAGCTAACTTTCGAGGATTCAAGGCTAGAAAAGATCTGAAATCTTCTAAAGCAGCTGAAGAGAAACCTGTCACTCCTCCAGAAGAACCTCAACCAGCAGCTGAAAAACCTAAAGCTGAAGAAGAAGAAGAGGTTGATATTGATTTGAATGATCCAGAGGTAGAGAAGGCAGCTGTTAAAATCCAAGCCAGTTTCAAAGGCTTTAAAACTCGAAAAGAAATGAAGGATCAGCCGACTGAAGCTGCAGCTGTTCAGGATGAACCAGAAGTTTCTAAAGTAGAGATCAAGACTGAAGAGGCCACTCCCAAGGATGGAGCCACACAAGAAGAAGAAGAAATTGACATAGATCTAGAGGATCCTGAAGTTGAAAAAGCTGCTCTAAAAATTCAAGCCAGTTTTAAAGGATTTAAGACCAGAAAAGGGGTAAAGGACCAGAAAAAGGACAGCGAAGAACCAAAAGGAGAGCAATAAAAAAAAAAGTGCCAAATATTCATATATCATTTTGGAACCATTTTGTCAATTTTGTAAATCTTATTTTTCGATTCTAATATTTAGTCTTTGGAAATTTCTTTGATCTGACAGATACAAAAACATTGTCAAAATGATTCCAAATTGAACAATTTTTTGTGAAATCACTCATTTGTGAATTTTTGTGGTAGGTCTGTCAAAATGTACTGTTTAACTATACTCTTTAGCACTTCTACACTTCCTTCTGGCTCTTCTATGCTAGGATTATAAGTCTTTTTAACAACAGAGATAACTTTTGAAGCTGCAAGAACCATACAAAAGACTGCAGTTATTTTGGACATTGTTGTTTATCGCCATGGTAAAAATATAATTGGTATTGATGTTAAACTTCTTAAAGCACTTGTCTTTTATCTCTTTTTGAATCCCTTGCCTAGTGCTACACTTTAATAATTCAAAATATTTAAATTATTTTATCTTTTATTTTTGATGAATTTTCACATTTTTGACCTTTTACTAGATTTTAGAAACTTTTTTATATGAAATTATGGCTTGATTTGGATTGAAAGTTACTTGCCATTTTTGGAAAAAACTTCCATAATAAGAGATCATAACATAACTGATTTCTGAAGGGTCAGCCATAATTTTGTGAACATAATGTATATTTTCCAATTTTGAACCATTTTGGTTAAAGGTAGATAACTCTAGTTAAAATACACCATCGGTGGAAGGTGAGACGCTTGGTATCTATGCATTATGTACAGTATATTATAATCATAAGCCCTTTATCAAATAATTTCTCCTTTATTTCATACTCTGGCCCTTCTGCATGAAAAATGGATCTTTTGGAGGGAAACAGATCCCAAATTTTTTTTGAATTGCTTTAGAAGTACCTAAATGAATTTCCAAAGGAGGTAGATAGATCTTAATTTTGCTTGAAGCCAACTTTATCAGTTGTTTTGAGATGGACTGGGAGCATAGAATTTATAGATATTATGGTAAAAATTCTATTTAGATTTTTCTTCCACAAGGAGTAATTTATTTGATGAAGGGCTTCTAGTTTGTTTTTTAACTCAGCATTTTAAATATGCTGTTTTAATCTTTAGACACAAAAATTGGGCTTCAATTCTTGATAGCCGACTCAATGGCATTTAAAGAAGCAAGGTAAACAGCATTGGGTCCTCCCTGAGCTTAATTAAGCATCCTTGTGAATCTAAGAATAGCTTTGAGTCAGTTTTCAAGAATGTAACCTAGATCATAGGGTTATAGAATCTTCGAATCAAAACATTCCATTCTAGAATATAATATTTTGAATCACAAATGAGATATTTATCACTGTGATATGTAAAATTGGAAAAAGGGAACAATCAAAATATATTAGGCAGTACGGAATTCAAGGAGGTGCTTGGATTTAAAGGTACCAAAACTTACAGGAAAAAACATCTAGAAATCTGCTACCATCGGTAAGAAGCATCCAGAGGTTAAGAGATATACCGTATAATTGCGAATATAGTGCGCACCCTTAATGTCTGTACTGTTATTAGTTTTTGTAAAACATTCCATCACTTACTCTGTTAATTTAGGCAACTGTGTGTGAAGGTGTACCTCTCAAATCCCATCCAACTTAGCAGCACTATGCATTGTGAAGGTCGAACTAGATCGAATTTTATACTTTTTTCTGCTAACACACCTGTCCATCTTATCTGAAGCAGGTTTTCATAATACCAAACATTCTGAGTGATAGTACAAGACGAAGGTTTTAACCAAAATTATCCATAAAAATTGTCACAAGAAGGTTTTGATATGTCTAGTATATGGCCTATATGACAGGCTAATTTATCAGAAAACATTTTAATCTATGAAAAAGTATAGAATAATGGTTTAGGTTGTACCTTTAATTTGATGTTTTCCACCAATGTAATATAATGGATAATAATAATATGAATTCAGGCATATCCAATAATTGTGATATTTAGCATTATTATATTATACACATAATTCTTGTTATTTATTTGTAGATTATCAATATACAATAAAAACCCATTCCAGTTTATTATCTTTATTATACACCCTCAACAGGTGTATGTGTCGGGTACATCTATACACGTGTCGGGGGAAAAATTTTGCTGTAGGAAAGGCGGGGGAACAAATAAGGACCGACTGACTTTATGGGCGATAGCTGTCGATGTTTGAAAAAAATGAAGTTGATTCCATGCCTTCTGGCACGTATAAAACGTATAAAAATCATACTTTTTAATTCGTTAGAAAAAAATTTGGTGTGGTTCCATTGATTCTGCCACCAGAGACAATCTTTTCACAAGAAACATTCACAATCTGCGGTTTTGTCTTGTTATATAACTAGAACTGTGCATATACAATGGGATAGAGCCTCCAAGTAGTCAACGCCTTCTTGCCAATGCAGAAAATAGACAAAGCAAAAATATTATCTGCATTTTGATTTGATCGCTGACTGTTTCTGTCTGCCTTGAGGACACACGGTTCCGGAACGGTAAATATGTGTGATTCAGCACAGACATTGATGACATTTAGGGCGAATCAAAAGCTCGATGTATGGTGTGATTCTCTTTTTATCTAACATAAAACTACAAACAGGTGACAATGGACATGGATACAAAACGACAATATAGGCATACCTGTCACAGCGTATTTCTATTAGCGGGAAAAGGTCAGATTGTACAGTTTTGCGGAAGAATTATGTGCATGAAACTGTTACATGATTTCGAACAGTCATTTAATTGTGATGTATGCGAGCCGACGGAGAAATAACCAAGACTGCAGAACAGAAGCGCGAGCTCCGTAAAGCTCTCGACCACAGGGAGATTCCGCGAAAGAAACGACCTCATCAGTCATCATTGCACTGCTCTTGATATCCATCTTCAAAATAAAGTATGTGGTCATATTCGACTAACAACAGTAATATTTACATTTCAGTATACAGAATTGATCACTTTCTCTCTCAGATTTTGAGAGTGAATCTTAAAATGTGGAATAGGCTTTCTAGTATAAATCTGAGGTCCGTCACAGGTATGCCAACAGGTACGATAATACGTTACAACACATGACTAACAAAAACTAGTCTACAAAAAACAGATTACATTGGTGTTGATCCCTTGGATGTCGTCTGCGTATTCCATGTCATTTGGTTGGCTGCAGCCATATTGCTTCCTGCCAGTCCCATTCCCATTCCGTTCATCAGACCTGCTGCAGGTGGGACGGGACCACCACTACTGATCATCTGCGCATTGGGTGCTGGGAGTACTGGCATGGCGTTGCCTGATGAAGCTTTTGTTCCACTGATGGTGTTGGTGTTGAAGGCTGAACCAGTTTTAGCCATGGCGTTATTGGCGAGTGGAAGGACATAAGGGTTATATTGTGGCCATTGCATATTATTAAAGAGTGGCCATGTGTATCTCGCATTGGGTACCCATCTCCAGGTGATTGATGGTGGTTTGACCATTGGTGGAGGAGGAGTTGGTGGTAATGTTGGTGCTATTGGTTTTGGGCGGACATAGTTAGATTGGCCACCATTCATACCTACAAACATCAATAATTTAATGTAAACGTATGT
This sequence comes from Lottia gigantea, assembly GCF_000327385.1. Lineage (NCBI taxonomy): Eukaryota > Metazoa > Mollusca > Gastropoda > Lottiidae > Lottia > Lottia gigantea. The sequence continues at coordinate 310,752 of NW_008707370.1, forward strand.
ACCTATAATAGCTAAAAAGAGACCAATTTCACATACCAATGACACGTATAAAAATTAAATCCTTTGCGTTCAGTTCAACATACACTTAACGAGGCAGCTAAGACTAGCGTCACTTGGGGATTAGCATTTTCGTGTTACCATTAGTTTATACCGATATTGTTGGTAATTAATCCACATTAATCCACTCGAAAATGTTAAGAGAGGTCCTGGTTTTTACTTCTAAAAAAGGGGTACCGGTACGCTGGAAAAGAGCCCTATAAGCCTACTCTTTTTCGATATCCCATCCGAACAATATGACGCTTTTACATGTTAGTCCCATCACTGACCAGAGGAAATGTTATATCTCGACCTATGCCGGAAACCCTATAACTAGCTATAGCAGGCAAGTGAAAAAGTGTCGAGCTTGTCGCAGTCCCCAATTTATTTATCGAGATGGTCAGAAATGGGTGGCTCTCATTATCTGTTAGTCAATTATTGTATTGCAAAAATTTAAAAAAAAATTAAACTTACCTCCTAACATAAGAAGGGGAAACATTTCTTCAAAACCGTCCATTCCAAACCCGATAAATCCTTCACTTACTCCACATAATAATAGATTTAAACCTAAAATAAGGCAGAAACAATGGTAATTCTCCATTCCACATAATGGGTTAAAAGAACTCGCTATACAGCTTCTTTTAGAAATGTCCCTGGGTTTTGTTTCATTATAAACCTAAACTGAAGCGTTTTCGTTAATTTCAAAATAACTTTTATCCATTATCAAACATGATTTTTTCCAAAAAACTATCTTGCAAAAATATTATCATAGTTTGTATGAAAAGTGTCCTGTCTGTATTTTAAGTCCATTCAATCTTATTTTCTGAAATTCTGAACATCCTATTCGTAAGAAATCTCAAACGTTGACATATTTTATGCAAAAGGGATAAGAATAAGATAACTTACCCAAAATATAGACCCCATATTGAGGAAAGCTGTTAAAAAAATTCATTTTCATTCCGAAACGAGCTACACGTGCTTCCTCGAGAGTGTCTGTGGTGTTACTGAGAAGCTTGGATCCTGTCTGACTAGAATTTCACATGATGTGTCCACCTTGCTCATCTGTATTCTTATAGACTGGTTCCTTCAACTGGATATCATCCATCATTTTACCACCTTACACCCTGAGAACTCGTTTCACTACTTAAATTTATTATTGTACATCGCAATTACCAGCAAAGACACCCAATTAATATAAAAAATTGTGGTTTTCTAGTTCTTTGAATTCATGTTATTGCACTTACGAGTTGTTTACGCCGTGCAGCTACCGATAAAACCCATTAAGTTGTTGATGTTAGTAAGTTTTTGATATGAACTCTACCTTACAGGTCAGATTTTGAGGGAACAAACAATACATCCCTTTCACTCTGTGTTAAGGAATTTTAAGATTGCAGTCGTATCCATGCGGTTGTCCTCAAGTGTATTTTAGAGCTCTTGTTGGTACAATTTCGAGGTGACAGATGATGCGAGAGCTTTTTTTGATACGGATTAAAGGCTTCCTCTAGTCGCTATTGAAGCCTCAAATACCCATTTAGTTGGCTAGGGGAAGTACTCAGGAGTAAATAATACTACACTTGAACACACAAGCGAAATTTCAATTTTTGAAGACATTTTTGAAACTTTTGCTAAATTGGGAACTTTTAACCAATTCTGTTGTATAAACAGACAAGAGGTTCACCATTACAGAAAACACCAAATAGAAAGACGGCTTATGTTTGTTTTCAGCCATCCGTTATTAAATGATGTTATAAACTTATGCCAGTTATTCAGGCGGTTTTCAAACTTGATGCATTATTAGATTTTAGGTAGTTATTATCTATCAAGGATGGTTAAAGTGTCATCTCTTTTGTTGTAAGGATTGGCAAGTTTAAAGACAAGTTAGAAATGAAATGAAATGAATGGAGTTTTACGTCCTGATTTTCTGCACCATGTGGACAAATGAAGACGGTAAAGACAAGTAAGAGATATATGATAAATAAACAAGCTGTGCACGCAAACAGAATGTAATGGACAATATCAGTCGGTCGAAAGGTAGAAAGGATCCTCAAGAACCTGAAAGTTAAGATTTTGCCTGACGCAAGGTCTTCCTTGGTCCCCCTTCAGCTGTAGTCTTTGTAGAACATTGATGTTATGATCGTTTAAGTTCTGGCTTTGACCATTGAAGCTTTGACTCGATGGATCTTTGGAAATCATGGATGTAATTGCGATTATTGTGACAAGATTGGTCTCAGAATAACTCGCTCAGGAGAGAAATTGCCTGGGGGAGACGAGGTTTGAAAACCTTTCAAGGGGATCTGGGGGAGGGGAGTGAATTCCAGATTCCAGATGGCACGAGATGACTGGTGACGCTGTTATCTATATTCTATAATTGAATGAAATTGCGAAAACCTGGATTGCCTTTTTGCACTTTGTAAATTCAAGAGTGTAAATGCACTTGTACAATGTCAATAACCTTTTTGATGCCAATACAACGTCAAAGTCGTTGTTAAAATTATACTCTGTGTCCAAGTTACCTATATTTTATGTAAATGGAAATTATTTTTGTCTAATATACTTATAATTTTGGCCATTCTGATGTTTGGTGACTTGTCCAACAATAAAACTGACAAGATAATTAGAGTACATATTTATGTTATCTTCTAAATATAAACATGAATAGAATAATAATTTCATTATAAACTACATTGCTATTTCATTCACAAGCACAGTTCAAAAGATCGTGGGAGAGTTTAATTTTATATAAGCACTTTATTACATAAGGTCCAAGATATCGGAGGAGACAATATATGCAAAGCGAAATGAAATTGAATCACGAAGTTTGTTTTCATAAGCCACCGTTCTGAATTTAACCGGCTTAACCTTTCTGTTCTTAACTTATTTCGCCAATCAAAAATTAGGTTTAAAATTCTGTTAATCTATCTCTATGCATTTTTTTTTTCATTTAAATGATATGTGTGTAACTCGTCAAAATAGAAAACAACTTTGGTCTGGTAGTATATTTCGCACTTTTCGTAACCTTATACAATATACGCAATCGGAACCAAAAACTGACGCGAATATTGGTATTGCTTATGTCATAAACTGATTAAAACTATATAAATTTTCGGGAAGGATCAGAGACGTCGATACTGAAAACAAGTCAAACTTGTTCAAATGTAGTAGCTTTGAATCAGGCCTATATTTGAAGAAAATGGACTAATTGCAATAGTACAGTTATTTTCGACGTGTAAACCTGAATTAGATGCATATTATAATTTATTTACGTCCCATTAACGCCGGATATTCGTCATTCAAGCCAGTAAAACCGGTTTGAGATACATATGTAATATTACTAATGAATATTTTTAACTTTTCAACATTATTTATTATTTTGACAGGTTAAAATGAGGTCAAAATTTGACTTCATTAAAGGTGAAAATATTCAAAGCTTTCCTTTTTTTTCTTGAGTGGAGATTGTTCAGGATTTAAATTCGTAAAAAAACGAAAGTTGGAAACAGTTATTAATGATTTCGAAAATATTCAATAGGGTTACGTTCTCTATATTTCATAGAACGTTTATTTGTGGAATTTTTTTTAAAGCTTTGAGATATGGCTCCACAGTTATTAATTCATTTATACCTAAAAATCTATGGTGAGCTCTGGAATTCCCGACCCCCCCCCCCCCCTCTCTCTCTCTTCCTTCCTCCCCCAGTAGAAAGGATAAATCGTATTGTGTCTACGTATGTCTACATTGTGACCTTATCTACTATAAAAGCCATTAGCACATAGATTATAACTACTCCATAGCACTAGAGAAATATGATATGGCTGATACATGGAATACAATGTGTTTTTGTGTTTATTGGTTTATTTTACATGTGAAAGTACATAGAGGATTATTGATTATATACACTATATTATATATTGTAAAATATTTACAAAGTAACAATAAGTATTGCATGTATACACGAATGTATTCCATCTTAACTGACGCAGTTTGGAATTGAAAAAAGAAATATTGCTTCTATTGAGTGCTAAGATGTGTTCTCCAACCATTAGGCATAACGATGACTAAAACGTTTCCCGGAAGTTACCGGTATCACATATTATGTACCAAATGATCGGTAACTCTGATGAAACACTTACGTTCCCCAGAATACATACGTCAACCAATAGACCCGGTGTTTTCAACTCCCCCACCCCCCTTATAAATCCTTACTATTTCGAGATTCTCTCTTAGGTTTTCTTGCAATATTTTTCATGCCGGAGAATATAGCCTGATTGAAGAGAAGTGCCTCATCCCTCCCCCGCACCACCCCCTATATGACTAATGAGGCGATTGGGTTCTCATTCTTCAACAAATTGTGCATTTGGAACATGTGTATGCACCAATCCCATTTCTTATACAATGTCTCAAATTCCACAATAGCTGTAACCGGTTTTTATGCAGTTAGTGCACATCGCTCCAAAATGTTATAACAAAACAAAAGATTTATTACAATGGTTGACCAAACGTCGAATTCAAATGTTGAGCAGGCGTCAGATCTACAACGCAAGGACTGGTAACTCGATGTGGACCCATCAAATAGTCTAACAAATAAGCCACCCCCGATCCCGTTGTCAGTCCCAAACTGTACGATAACGTCATAATATTACCTGGAAAAAACAAAGAAAAGAAATCTAGGTGACGATCATCATGTAACAAGAAATTAAAAGAAATTAACTTTCTTTTGACAAAAGTACACTTGCACAATCAAATGGTATCCTATTGTCAGTTAAGTATATCTTACGTGGTTAAGAAAACAAAAAAAAACACTAGGTTAACTTCCGTGTGATTTAAGTCCGAAACCTGCGCTCTCATATGATATCTGATTGTTATCTTATTTAAATTGACAGTGAAGTATATCGTAAAAGATGTATAATGTAAAAGATTTGGACTACATGGCAAGATTATTGACTAAATGCTTTAAAATAGCTATCATACAATTTCTCCTGTGTACTGCCTTATGTGATAGCTCAGACAATAGCTGTCGGTTAACCATCTGCTTGGCTAAAAGGCGCCGTAAGTTAAAATCTCCCTTATGGACAACCCAGTGACGATGAAATGCACAAAGGTGCACTAGGACCAAAATGGGTTATATGGCACCTGAACTCGATAAAAGTACGACGATGAAGCCGATACAATATTGCATATGGGTTATAACCACATCATATGATGCAAGATATATGTACAGTAATCTCAAATATAGCTGATACTTAAAATCATGAGCTGAACTTTAGCGCTGATCAATCGAGGAAGTCTTTCAATTGGCTCGATTCGGCCATCTAATTGTGTTAACGATATACTTACCACACAGTTCTCGTTGTTCATCAGGGACTCTAGATGGAGCTAGGATCATAGGAACACTACCAAAATAACCATTAGTAAGACCTAGTACAAGAGACAGCAGTAATGGCCATACATCACCAGATAACGTTGGGTGCTCTCTTGGTGTCACACATAACATCAACAGTGGTATGATCAACACGCGGCAGAATGTCGCTGCCACCAAACGACCGCGTGGCCAGTCATATGGTATTGAAGCAACTATCTAAAAAGAAGAATTAGTCCAATTTTAGTCGCAATTGTTACAAAAAAGTAGAATGTTCTTACAAAAGTAACACAATTGGCACAGAGATACTTTCTGAAAAAGATTTGCCAAAATGAAACCCATCCACTCAGAAAAGATTAACCAATGCAACGATAGTATTGCATGTTATTTGCTTATCAATGATATCAATGAATTGTGCATCACGTATACCTTTTTCAATCATGGGTTCTTCATTGCGAGGTTTGGCTATCATGGGCCTATTATAGATCATGCCGTCGATGCTGTTTAGGATGCAATCCACATCGACAAACGTTCAGTTCGTAGATATCTAAAGTCATCTTCTTACCTTTCCAAGAAAATCACAGCCGTTGAAAATTGCCATAATAATAATTGGCATCCAGCTTCCAAGTTTACAGCTGATGACCTCCGATTCTATACCGGGAAACAGACACAGGGTAACAAAATAAGCCAGACCAATAGATAACATGTAGGGCCAAACTGTTTTTGAAACTTCATATCTCATTCTTATACCCTCTGAAAGTAAACAAGCGGAGAAGTCGAACTTTAAATGGAGTTTAATATGAATCCACACAATACTCATGTACCATGAGTAAATATTTCGTAAGGAGAGTTTGTCTTTTGAGAATCGTGTGCAGCTCCAGCGACTTTTGTTCTTCTCGGAGTACGTTATACAGGATTTATGGAAACCAAAGATTGGAGTGTATATCTGAATAGATATAGAAATCATATAGATGATCCAGAACTATGAATAAACCACGCTTCATAACATTTATTCTTGATGTGCATTACTCCTAAATTGGCAGGTATGTTATCCGCGATGTTGTGGTCAAGTTGGAACAGTCGTATTGTAAAAACATATGGAAGAATGGTACAGGACAACTTACTCTTGATGCTTGAAACTTTTGGCACATGAACTTTATAACTTTGTCCTTGGAACATAACTCGTTCCTCGTTACTTCTCGTGATTTCTCGTACTGTATTCTCACTGTTACCAGAAGTACTACTATCAGCAGAACGTGATGTCGGTGATGTTGGACTCTGTATTATCAATACACCATATCTCTGGCCAGTTGATTGTTCCTGGAAATCTACCTAGAATGAATTAGGGGGTGATCTTACTCTCAATATGCAACAGCTAGATGCAAGATTTTGGTGAATCCGCTTCTTCGTCTGAAGACTAATGCTGCAATTTCAAATTCAAAACCTGTTTCCAACTAATTGTCCTATGATGGGATGACCAAATATTTTAAACATATGCCAACGATGAGGGTTTTTGTTTATAATACATTCTGTGGAATACACCGGATAATGCTTGGTTACCATACAGCTTTGGATACTGCAAAATTGACTCTAAAACTTTCTTGATAAATGCCGTTGTCAATTGGGGCACATGTTTTAGTGTGAAGTGAACTTTTTAGATGATAAACTAGATGCTTATGATTATTAAGTCCTCCGAAGCTACATGTAAATCATTCAAGAATGCGAGGAGGCGGTATCAACATTTCTGGAGTTGTGCATTAGCCAAAGACTTCAGCGTTGGAAAAATGCAGACGACAACATGCGGAGGATCTGATACAATCTTACTAAGCTTACTTCTTCTGTACAACCACCTCCTTTCGTGATCCCTCTCTGATCTTCTGGAACTCCAGCACTTTCACAAAGACTCACATAAAACCGGACGAATTCTGTTCTTCGAATGATATGAAAGACGATGAAGCAGACCCACAAGATAGAGATGGAGATGATGAAGAAGATGATGGTGTTGATCCTTTGATCGTTCAGTAAAGATTTGGTTATTATTCGATTCATTGAGATGATCAAACCAGCAGCACCTGAAAGAAAACGAATAGGAAAATCACTCTGTGGTCAATGTATCCATAAGGAAGAACAACATTCCAACCACTTAACACGTGTTGGGAACCACCATGAATGTGAAGACCATGCCCAGAACACCTATTGTTGTATCCCTCTAACTGCTCGAATTCTCATACAGTGGAGCGGCCAGGTATCTGTGACCTCACAGAGTAACTACACAGAGTTCAAATGAACTTTTATTATTAATATACAGGAACTGGTTCAACCAAGTCCACGGTCCAAAAAATATTTCTCGGAGAGGGGCCTTAACCCACTTAAGTCATTTAGTCTAACCACTATACCTACTTTCTCCTGTCATAACAGCTTGAGTATATCTTGATGGTAACATGCTGGTGAATCCATAGAAACTAGACTGTTGAACTGAAACAATATATAAAGTAACATTTAAAATCCAGTCACGAGTGTCCAAAAGAAATATATTACTAAAATAACACTGTTAATGCACCTCCCAGTTGACTGGTCGAACAATGATATCTGGTGTTCCAGGTTACAAACACCATTAAAATACTGTACCATATCTGTGGACTCAAAAAGGGATGCCAAATAATGCTACAGTGTTGTTGATTCAGTGTTTTACGCAGGGAATACGCTCACCTGACAAGCTTACAAGTTATGGTGTGGTCAAGAAGATATCTGGATTTTAACTATGAAAGAAAGGTGTCCTTACCTGTAGCTCCAATAGCAACTACAGCAACAGCAGTCAGCGTAACTTTATATCCGATATCCGGTGTAAACACTTGATACCACACATCACAAAGGGCGATAATCAATAACACCACAAACGACACGAGGTATCCAAACGTTATTCTAACAGGCATACTAAGTGCTTCCACCAGCACGTTATTAATACATACGCTGACAAACGCTACAATGATATAGGTCATACTCATGTCGAATATAATAGTACTATTAGGAAATCTGTTGTCATAATAGTCCACAGCAGTAATAAAACTATTGTACGGAAGCAGAAATCCAGCTCCCGCCAAAACTAAAGAGAGGTATATACAGCTACATGGATCACGTGGTGGATTAACTCTATCCTGATTGGCTGTTCGTCTTGGTCTTGTCGACGGCGACGACAACTGACAGTAGCCTCGAGTCAGGTTTTCATCCATCTTGTTATTTTATGTTGTTCCAACCATGACACACATTCCCTAAAAAATGCAAGACAAATAGTTATTTGGAGAGGTTCAATTGATGAAAATCGAAATGTAACCCTAAATAGGATTGTAAAGAAGTTTTCAAAAAAGAATTATATGTATCTGGGACACTGATAACATCAATTTGCACCATTTCCAAAAAGTGATTCTATCAGTGTCCCAGATACATATAAACAATTTAGAAAACCTCTTTACAATCCTATTTACCCACGATACTCCCATCATATAGGAACCTTTATTGTACTACCTTGTTCAACGCCATAACATGTTACCAATTAATTAACGCTTGTGTTTAATTTTCCGAACTGGTTAGAATCGATTTTTCATATTTTGCTCCGCTGAATATTAATGTCAAAGAACTAAGTCACATACTTTTGACGAGAAGTCATGCCTGGTAGGCTCCAATGTTATTGAAATTAAATTGCAATTTCATGTCATTTTTTGATACTTGTAGTCTACATTTTAATGTAAATAGTTTTCTACCAAAGGTCCGTCCCAAATGTAATATTTTTAATCCAATCAAAGCGTGTCATGTAGAACCCGATTCTTGATAAAGTAAGTGGATCAGTAGATTAATATGACAGCATCTTTGGGTTTCTTTATCCTTAATTCCTTAATTTATCTATAAACAGGTATTAAATAACACGTTTTGATTGGTTAAAAATAATATCATTGAGACGGGTAGAAAACTATTTAGATTATAATGTAGACTAAAAATATCAGGAAACCAACAATTGATTGTGCCCAGGATATCGTTCCAGACTCCTACACCATTATCAAGATGATTTTCACCAACACAAAGCACCATTCAATTGTAATTCCCTAGACTTTCCAAGTCATCTCTCCAATTTGTAATGCTCCATATACCGATAAACACAGAGTGACATTTCAAGGCGAGATAAATGTAAAATTAGAAAAAAGACAAAAAAACATAATTATGTATCGATTGATGCAGAAAACGACGAGCAAGAACATAATCTACAGACCATGTTAGTAATTTTCAAAATCAATATTATTTTCTTTCTGTTGTATTGACTTTGTTCAATGTATTGACATTTCATCCATCAAGTCACATCATATAAACTAGTCAATAGAAATTAAGGATAACAACAAAGCACTAGCAGTCCAATTGAAGGGGTTATCCACCGCAAATTGCAAAAGGTTGAATTGCTCTGATGTGCATCTCAGAAAGGTTGTCCTAATAACGTACTAAACGTTTCCCAAAATCCCATCACGCCAAAGTGGTCTGATTGCATATTTTGTAACTCGTGATTTAATCTATAACCCTGCATTTTTAGTGACATGGAATAAAGCGTCTAGTCGGATAGGACAATAAACCGAGGCCCCGTGTGTTACAGGCTGTGCACGTTAAAGAACCCTCGACAGTTGGAAATCGAAAAAGAGTAGGCTAATGCCGCTGTCCTGGCAAAATTTCCCTCATTGTACCCTGCATGGCGTTGCCCATCTTCATTAGCCATGGTGTGAAAGGTAGGACGTAAAACTCCATTCATTTCATTTAATTTTTTTTGCATTTTTAGTAACACAACTGAAGTGTTTAAACTAATATTTTCAAAGACTAAAAAAATAACCATGGAGGATTCCTTTCACAATCTGCTCACATAAAACCGTCTTGGCATTTTCCTTTTTCAGATTATCCCTATCTGTCAACAATTTGGTCCAATGAAAACAATCGGAACATATGGCTGCAACTGTCAAAATGCACTAACGGCACTAGCACCAACCTTTGCCTAGCTGCTGATAGCTGAAGTCAGAGGGAACAATAATCACATTACCGAAATACGTACTTCTTGGTGATTTTTTTTTTTTTTAACAAGAATTTGTTCGTAGATGTTTGAATAATCAGACTATCAAAGGTAAAGCTCAAATTTTGCAGATGTTACCATATTTTCTGACTATCTGACCAGCATTTGATAACAACTACCATCACTGAGGCTCGACATTGGAACATAATGATATTGCATGAACCACGGTTCCAGTATCGGGAATAACAAAATGACTGTTCGATCTTCATCAGTATTCTGATCAATATATCCAGCTTAGGTTATTGATTGACCGATTGACATTACGAAATGTATCTTTTTCAGAGATTCCACATACTCATTAATGTTATTTCTGTATCATAGGTATAGGTATTGGCAAATTATTAGATTTCCCTGGAATTCCGAACGCATGGATGTAACAGAAGCTTCTGCGACATTTTTTTAATTGTTTAGTTTTATGATTAAATGTAGGTTATTATAACTTCTCCTCGATGTACCAAACTTTCATATTTTTTAACTAAAGTAATTTTCCTTTGTAAGACTTTCATTTCATTTAAAATTGGCGGATGAAAGTCTAAAGTTTTAAGAACAAATGCACTGAAATGTACCCTAAAGAATAGAAAACTTGCGACATAGATTCGATTTCGAAATTTCTATGGATCTATAGCATCAGGAACCTGTCTGTGTTGCAGATCAAAAGCAATGGAATATCTTGTTCAAAAGTCTGAAAGCAATGCATCGATCAATGTCGACATGGAAAAATTTCATAATGGAAGTATTCTGATCGAGTTACTCTGACATGGCAACAGTATATATAAATATAAATGCGTGTCATATAAAATAAGGAAATGATGAATTTATGAATATTTTCCTTTTTATATGGAGTCAGACGTATCTCAAAAATAAAACCAAACGAATTTGCGTGTTAATTTTTGTTCGATTCTTGAATACTAGCATTTATATTGTGTATATAATATTCATTTTGTATTGTATATAACACTCCTTTGTATAGTTATATAATATTTATTTTGTACTGTATATAACATTCCTTTTTATAGTTACATAATATTCATTTTGTATTGTATATAACACTCCTTTTTATAGTTATATAATATTCATTTTGTATTGTATATAACACTCCTTTTTATAGTTATATAATATTCATTTTGTATTGTATATAACACTCCTTAGTATAGTTATATAATATTCATTTTGTATTGTATAAAACACTCCTTTGTATAGTTATATAATATTCATTTTGTATTGTATATAACACTCCTTTGTATAGTTATATAACATTCATTTTGTATTGTATATAACACCCCTTTGTATAGTTATATAATATTCATTTTGTACTGTATATTACACTCCTTTGTATAGTTATATAATATTCATTTTGTATTGTATATAACACTCCTTTGTATAGTTATATAATATTCATTTTGTATTGTATATAACACTCCTTTGTATAGTTATATAATATTCATTTTGTATTGTATATAACACTCCTTTGTATAGTTATATAATATTCATTTTGTATTGTATATAACACTCCTTTGTATAGTTATATAACATTCATTTTGTATTGTATATAACACTCCTTAGTATAGTTATATAATATTCATTTTGTATTGTATAAAACACTCCTTTGTATAGTTATATAATATTCATTTTGTATTGTATATAACACTCCTTTGTATAGTTATATAATATTCATATTGTATTGTATATAACACTCCTTTGTATAGTTATATAATATTCATTTTGTACTGTATATTACACTCCTTTGTATAGTTATATAATATTCATTTTGTATTGTATATAACACTCCTTTTTATAGTTATATAATATTCATTTTGTATTGTATATAACACTCCTTTGTATAGTTATATAATATTCATTTTGTATTGTATATAACACTCCTTTTTATAGTTATATAATATTCATTTTGTATTGTATATAACACTCCTTTGTATAGTTATATAATATTTATTTTGTATTGTATATAACACTCCTTAGTATAGTTATATAATATTCATTTTGTATTGTATAAAACACTCCTTTGTATAGTTATATAATATTCATTTTGTATTGTATATAACACTCCTTTGTATAGTTACATAATATTCATATTGTATTGTATATAACACTCCTTTGTATAGTTATATAATATTCATTTTGTATTGTATATAACACACCTTTGTATAGTTATATAATATTCATTTTGTACTGTGTATAACACTCCTTTGTATAGTTATATAATATTCATTTTGTACTGTGTATAACACTCCTTTGTATAGTTATATAATATTCATTTTGTATTGTATATAACACTCCTTTGTATAGTTATATAATATTCATTTTGTATTGTATATAACACTCCTTTGTATAGTTATATAACATTCATTTTGTACTGTGTATACTGTATCTAACACTCTTTTGTTTAGAATATATTTATTGTATATAACACTCGATTATATACTTTTGTATGGTGTATATAACTTAATTTTGTATAGTGTATACACAACTATTTTGGTAGTGTATAATTATATAAGTTTACATTAGTTTGTATGAATAAACCAAGTACCAACGACCCGAACCGCAAAACGAAACCCGAAAGCCGTATCAACATTTTTGCAAATCAAATCAAATCAGGTAGCAGCTTATGAACTTTTCACATGAGGAAGTATATCAATCATAAGTGAATCCATATTTCATAATGAAAATGAGAATGGTATAAAAGAATTGAATAAGACAACTGTGAGACAAAAGAGAAATTTATTAAAGGTTTCTGAGTGGGAAACGTCGCGAAAACATCCTGAAATCTATTTTTATTTTAGCGTGGTCAGGTCAGAAATAGAAGACCTTTTTGCCTTTTATGTACCAATGGAGAAACACATCAACAAAGTAATGGAAAATTATCTATGCTTCACAACAACTTTCATTCTTGAAATAATTCATTGAATGTTGACCTTGGTCGTAAGGAAATATCGTGTTTTCTGGAGGTTCGCAGACCGTTTCCAATATAAATTTAGGTCGAA